>NC_053442.1:53873216-54173216 GCF_007990345.1 Gossypium hirsutum
CTAGCTTCGTAAATATTTATTAAAAATATTTACAAGTCCCATTTACAGTAACGGAGTCTCAGAAATGCATTTTCGACATCCGTGACTATTGGTTCATTACACGTCAGTTTGATTAATGTATACGTGGCCCTCCTCTAGCTTTGGTTCTATCAAAATTGGTCCAACGTAAGTCATGCCACTACACCTTCGTTTGCTTATCTCACTCTCAGAAATTACTTTTTCGACTTGCACTTATCATAGAGAACACTTTCCCTGCTTCAGGGTGGTTAGGGATTTTTATAGATAATCCAAAGCATTGTCTCCCTAATTTTTCCCTATGTTTCTCATTCTGTCGGTTACCATATTTAAAGATTTCTATCTCACCATTGATCTTTATTTTTAACTCATTATTTTTTAGGTCAATAGTGGACCTTGATGTTGCTAAAAATGGCCTACCCAACAGAATGGGTATTTCACGGTCATCCTTAAAATCTAAAATTATAAAATCATTCGGGATGGTAAAGCTCCTCACTTTAACCAACACGTCTTCAAGTACCCCTTTTAGTTGTACTAAGGACCTGTCAGCTAACTATAATGTAATTTAGGTATTTTTAAGCTCCCCTAAACTGATCTTTTAATAAATAGATAAGGGCATTAAATTAATATTGACTCCTAAATCATATGAAGCCTTACTAAAATGGATGTCCTATATCTTTATAGTTATTGTGAAACTCCTTGGATATTTTAGTTTTAGGGTATTTGTTTTGAAATAATCGCTAACTTGCTATCCTATTTTTATTTTCCTACGCCTAGACATAATTTCTTTTAAATACTTGGCGTACTTAGGAACTTTCTCGATTTGATCTATTAAGGGCAAGTTAATGTTCATAAATTTAAATAAGTTCAGAAAACTTACAATTTGTTCCTTATCTCGTCTCTATTTTTCTTCTACCTGTAAAGGGAACGATACCCTCTTCAGTGTAGATTCTCCTATTGGCTTATCTTCAAGCTCAGCTATCAGCTTGGTTACTTTTTCTGGTTTTGGCTCAACATCAGCTTATTGAGGATCTTTATGAAGATCATTTGTATCCCCATTGTCTTCCACTTGAGTTGGGCTTTCTAGGCTACTCAATACTTGGCCTGAATGGAGCATGATTGCTTTTACATACTCCTTTCCTTTTCTCCGAGAAATATTCTCTGTGTTGCTCAGGATTCCTGTGCCAATTTATCTTTTTATGTCTCTCATCATGCTCATCAATTGGCTCATCTGATCTTTCAGCTTAGTCAATGTTTTTGTAGTATTGGTGCAATCAAGCTACACTTGTTTTACTTCAGTTCTCATTGACTACATCTCCTTCTCGATCACATTCAAGCATTGACCACATACAATATGAAGATTTGGGTTGGCCCTTTCTTAAGGCTTCTTTAAATAAGAAGGTTCATAATTTGTATTTTTAATTGGTTGCGCACTATTACCTTCTCTTTGGTTTCTACCCTATCTCATGTTTGGGTGATCTCTCCAACCAGGATTATAAGTGTTAGAATAAGGGTTTCCACCCCTATTCTCGACGTTGTTGATATCCTCGGTTGGATTATTATGTAATGGAAGAGAGGTTTGTCTCCTCCATATATAGATGACACACTAGATAAAGACTCTATGCGGTTGAGTCTGTCCACAATTTGTCGATATCTATCATCCTTCTAGACACCTTTTACCGTAGCTGGTTTCTAGCCCTATATATAGTGTTCGGTTAGCCATTGATAGGAATTGATCATCATATTTTCTATCAATTCACATGCATGTTTGTATGTTTTGTTCATTAGGGCTTATCCTATGTCTCTATCTAGTCTTGAACGTGCATGCACATCTAACCCATTTATAGAACATTTACAATCTCAGCCACTCAGGCAATCCATGATGTGGGCATCTTTGTATCACGATTGTTTAAACATTGCGATCTCTCTCCTAAGTTAGACCGTCTTGCTAATAGGAAAGAACTTTTGTAGAAATTTCTACAAGTTCATCCCATGTCGTGATGGATCCTAGTGTCTTCAAATCTAACTAAGAAAATTCATTATCAATTAAGGATAAGGGGAATAGTCGAAGATAAATATTGTAATCGGTAACCCCGTTGTATTTAAATGTATCATAAAGGTGAAGGAACCGCTTTAAATGCTAATTTGGGTCCTCCGTCATTGTTCCTCTAAAATGCAAATTATTCTGGATCATGGCTGGTTTTATTTCAAAATTTTTAATCGTGATGGCTGGCCTTGTAATGCTTCCTTGAACCATCTCTAGATTTAGTAGCACATAGTCCTTTAGGGTTTTTTCGTTTCGCACCAGCTGTATGTTTGCTAGGAACTGCGGTGGTAGTGGTGGTAAGTCCTGTGGGTTATTGTTTTTAATCTCGTCAAACAACAAATTATGGCATGGTAAATTGCTTGCGTAGGTGGTTGATTCTGCATTTGCTATTATTGTCAACAATTTTGGCAAATTAGTCCCTCCGAATCAGTAGCTGGCTCTATAATTTATTAATTTTCTAATTATTCTATTAAACGTAAAAATTAAAATCAATTTAGTAGTGTTGCCTCCCTGACAATGGCGTTAACAACTTGACCACTTACAGATGTACTAACATCTAGAGTGTGAATACTGCAACTAAGAGATATGAAATAAAGGCGATGTCCGCAAGCATTCGGGTCAGGTTGTAATATAATTTTACAACTAAATGTGTGAGTATTCTGAGGATCTTACCCAAGGGAGGCTAATACTAAATTAACTTTAACCTGAATGTAAATAGATCTAAATAGTAATTTAAATAAACTATATTACGACAAAACATAAATGAAGTCTTTTTTTTATAAATAAAAGAATGAAAATAACATAAGTAAAAGGAACTTGGAAAACTAAATTATAAACTTCATCAAATCTAGCTATGGGTGATTAGCTTGCTTTGATGGTTATAAATAATTCTTATTTCAGGTTTCTATTCAATCAACTAGTCATTACCCTAGCAGGATTTCTCAATTTTCCACTAAACTAATGAGTCGACAAGAACTACCTATCTCTCGACCTCACAGTCCGGACCGATTTGGGGCTAAGGTGTTAATGGATAAGCCATACCAATTTTGGGTTAATTCCTACCTAAATAACTTTCTAGGGTCGTCAAGCCTAAGGTTTAAGTTCTTGCTCTCCCAAACAACTGATCTGTTAAGAGAACCCTACATAGTAATCAATTAATCACACCTTCACTCACTAATCCCCCATAAGAGGATTAGTTCCTCACGGAATCAATAAACATCATAAACTTGATATAAAATATATGCATAAATAATAATACAAGAGTAGAGTTTAGAGAATCTTATTTTGTATTCACTAATTGAAGCGCTAAAAATCCTCAAGTGTTAATCTCGTCTACAAAGCAAGTTCACTGAAGAACATTAAAAGAAAAAAAAAACTAGAAATAAACTTAAAGCCTAAAAGAAAGAATAACTGAAAAGTAAATAACAAAGAAAATCTGAAAGTATCAAAAGTTGTCCTCTATAAGTGCTAAATGAGCCTATTTATAAAAAGGGTAGTCGTCATCCTCAAACCTAGATTAGCTAATGTTCTTGTGTTTAATTTCCATTGTGTAAACCAAAACACCCCTAATTCGTAATTATTCTTGTACAGGGTTGGTGTCGCAACACCCTAGTGTCTGTGTCACGACATCAAAGGTAGTATACTCAAGTTTAGGGTAACTTCAGAGGTATGTCGTGACACTTAAGGCAATATAGCAATTTTGGCATTCTGCTCCTTATGTTGCAACATCGAACTCCCCGTGTTGCAACACAGAGACCAGTTTTGTGTTCTTATGCCTTTGAATAGTCTTCTGCAAAGTTACTAAGTACGTTAGCTCGCTTTTAGGCCTCATTCGGCCCCTAAGGTCAATAAAAGACTCGAAATACACTTTTTATTAAATTTAAACTAAACTAAGAAAACATAACTAAAACATACTAAAATTGCTTGTATTCAAGCTTCTTAAGTATGAAAACTAGTTTAATCTGTTACATCAAATTACAACATATGGCATACATATAACATAAGTACACATTCATGTAGACTTTACTCATACCCATTACAGAATCATGCTTTTTTACATGCTTACCAAACATTGACACAAACATGCATCACAGTATACACTCCATATATGAACATACAGTTACTTCATAGGACTACATGGGCTCATGCATATAACACATCACACACTTAAACTCATATAGATACTGTGCGAGGGTCACACACATACGTTCAATAGTCACTCAAAGACTCATGTAGCATTACTAGAACATCAACTTATAAGAAAAGAATTTTTAGAATGACTTGTAAAAGTCGATACTAGGGATTCACCTGAGAACTTTCCTTCACTTTAACTTAGAGTTTCTATTCCAATGATCCTACCCAAACCAGAAGCAACATTTACGTAAAAGATTATGGAACTTCCATTAAAATCCCATTTATAGACAATTTACTCACATCTCAATTACAAATGACCCTCATGTAGGGTTATCTTTTCACAACCTATTATTTTTATGCCTCTTAACATCATTACTCTTTCAAAATCATAGTATGTAGAGCTATCAGACTTACCAGGAGTTTGAAACATCCACTGACTAACCCAAAGACCTTAACTTTCAATTTAACAAAGAAAAAGAGAATATTAGTCTTAAGAAAAACCAAAGAATAAAATAGAATAAAGAAAACCATCTGAATGTTCCCTTCTTACCATATATATATACATTTAGTTCCTCTTATTAGATTTTGACAAGTGTCAAATGCATACAGAAATTGTCCCATAAATGCATTCCAAAAATAAAAAAATATAAAAGAGTTTTCGGTGCAAATGTTGTTTAACCAATCAATCCATTTAGTTGACTCTCAACCAATCATGTTACAGAACCCACATTGCATAGTGTTCGAGCAAACCGGGAGTACCATACCTTTGGCGGTAACTCTCATAAGGTGTGCTCTTGAAGATGATCTAATCTCCCAAAATTTTATCATACACTTGATATGCATGTCATGCTTAGTAAACATTCTAGGGCATACTCTTCGGTTGGTATACTCTTCATCAATTGGGAAACATCTGGAGATGAAACCCTAAGATTCTAAGTAGACGGATATATTATGCACCAGGATTAACTTGCCAAAATTCTAAAAGGTGGCAGACTATACTACAATAGTGCGACAAAACATGTAACTTTCACATCTGTTCGCCTTTCTTCTGGATCCACCAATTTTGGGGTATGACAACACTCTCCTCCTTTACGAAAATTTTATCTTCAAAATTATTCCAACTTGAGAATCCTCACTACTAAGGATGCATAGATAACTCCTCGGATCAGACGTATAACACTGCTTGGCGGAATGCCCAACATACTTATAACATATTTCTCATCGGTGACATACATTCTATAAATCCTAATTGGCGTGAATGTAAACAACCAGTCTCGATTGGCAGATTCTAGCTCGTGGGTAAATATTAGCGGGTACTCTCGTATTTTTAATCGTCATGTAACTTCAGTATTGACAGGTGTTGAGTTGCAATTAGAGTATTTGAACAGTTAACCTAAATTTGAAAACTTCCCACAGACGTTTGGTTCCTTATAAGATTGAAACTTAAACACTTTTCCAATCACTTTGTTGTATCATCAGAACCCTAGACTTTTTTTCTGTCAAAGCTTCCTACTTCTTTCGTCTTAAGTTCATATTTTCTCTAGAGGTAATTCTCACTGTTCTTTTTCTTTCATTTTTATAATACAAAATGGTTAGAATCAATACATGAGGAAGTGGTCGTGGCTAAGGTAGTAGAACCAATAGCCTAGAGATGTGCTTAAGATCGGTCCCAAGGGTCTTGAGAATAGCCAATGGGTGATTGCTCCTATGTATGAATGCAACACTGTTGAAGAATAGTTGAATCGGTATTTAGGTGCCTAAGGTATTCTTCGGTCAAATTTTTCCTACGACTTTCAACTAACTCGAAGGTCATCTGAGTGATCTTACTAGGGGTTTTACTCTTCCCCTCATTTTGCTGGAGGCTAGCTTCCACCTACCTTTCTATCCCTCTTTCTGTTCGGTGCTAAATGAGTACCGCATTGCACCGGGGTAACTTTCTGCCTTATCTTGGTGGACATTAGTGGCCTTCTTTATAGACCATTGCATGCACCGTAAGCCACAGATGCTAGGCGTATTCCAGAAAATTTATCAGTTAAAGGTGAAAAGACAAGGTGCCTCAATTGGGAACGCCTACTTTAGTACACGCTAGGGTTTTAAGCCCATAATCTATCAGCACCATTAATATTTTTTTTTGTATTTTGTCTTCAATTATTTTTACACGCAAAGGAAATGAAAGCAAATATTGTCTAACTGATTATTTAAATTTTAACTAATATTAAGGGACATTACGTGGTCAGATAGTAATGTGGAAAGATAATTTATATTAGTAGATAATCTAAACATGTCCTTAGACTAATGGGAATTGAGCAAATTAATTGAAATGCTAATATGTCGCGTATCAAGTCCAATTGGGGATTCCTTGTCTTAGGTATTGGAGCAGATGACTCTTAGAAGATAGAGACATAATATGACTGATTGGACTGATAGTACATTGGATAGGACCCAAGTAGAATGGATCTTAGCTTTGTTTATGGATTTATTCACTTGTGACATTCATAGTGTGACATTCCTTAATCCTAAGTGGATGATGGACTGTGTATTTGTTACTCGTTTACTTTGATGTAAATGAAATCCTAAGTTCAAATATATAAGGAACTGAAAACTGGTACATTTGGTATAAGATTTTTGTATGATGTAGCATCATATCACAATAGTGGAATTCATAGCCCAATGAAGGGTAAATTATATCCTCTCATTAGCATTACATGATAGAGGAAAACTAACATGGTGATGGGTCATTTGTCTTGGAAGTAAATGATTTAATTATTATTTGTTTGTTATTAGGAGAACGAACTTATCCTAAAGAGATTAAGGATATCCTATAAAGATAACACACTCATGAAAATGTCATTTGACAAGCACTTAATGTGTAGCTTTTGTAATGATATATAATAAGGGAGAGCTCAATCTTGATACTTTTGTGGAATGACTTCGTGACTAAATAATATTGTCATTAATAAGCGAAGGGTCGAAACTTAATTACAAATTATTTGAGCCATAATTATATATGTCCAATCAGCTCATTCGCTAGCTAGAGATAACCAAAATAAAATTTCATGTAGAACCAATAATATGGAATGAATGGAAATGATAAATTAAGAGAAATATATCGCATGTATCACCATCTGTAGTAAGAGTGTTTTCTCACTAAGTAGAAATAGTCAACTTAGAAATTAATTTAATTTCTTCGAGTTATTATTTAATTAATTGTAATTAAATAATCGAAGTGTGAAGTAAGAATTAAATTAATTAGTAATTGTGGATTTATTGAATAAGACAATTAAACATACTTCCTTGTAGATTCTAGTATGGTAAAGTTACCATAACTTAAACGAAATTAGAATTGGGTTGAAAAAATAATTTAATTGAAAAATTAATCTAATTAATATAAATTAATTGAAAAAATAATATTTTAGGAAACAGAAAATAGTTATTGGGTTGGATATATTATATAAGTTTTGAATAAAAGTCAAAATAACATATATAATTGGACTCAATACATGAAAGATCAAATTAGACCTTGTAGAATACAAAGGGGTGCAAACCGTAGTAACCCATAAGGCATGCTCCCACTCCTAACACTTCTACTTAGAGTAAGAGTCATGTTTTTTTATTAAAATACTATGATTTAATTAGACCTTATTCAAACAAAACTATTATATCGATTCTCTATAAATAGGAACTATATGATTAACATATTACACATATCATTAATCTTCGTTATTCTGTCAGATAATAGTAGAAAATTATTTTGCAGTATAAATTCTATTTTTTGAGAAAAGTGTAAAGTTTTTAGTTAAATAGAGAATTAACTTTTCCACTAAAAATTAAGTAAAGTTTTGATTCTGTGTGTTTGGTTCGTATTGTTTGAGCTCACATTTAAAGTAATTTGTGGCTAGAGAATAACGTAGATAGTTATTCGATAGAAAGCTGAGATTAACTTAACTACCTCTTACAAAGCATATAAATAATTTTAGTTAATAGCTTATTGTTATAAATATCAAAATATTGAATTTTAAAGAAAATTTTTAAACATTCACTATAACACTTCTTGGTACAATACTATTTAGGTAAAACTTTATTTTATTTTATTAAAAATAGGTAAATGAAATTATATAAAAAATAGCATTCATTTAATATAGAGATAAATCTCAAAATTATATGTGAATATATCAATTTTAATTTGGTGCAATTATAGGCATGAAGCATTAATTTTAATTCAAATGTATATTTAAAATTTTAATTTTGATTTAATTATACACATTTAAAGAAATAAATGCATCAATTTATTTTTATATTAAATAAATATAATTATTTATATATATAATATATAAATATAAAATGACGTTATATCAATAATTGTATTAATTTATAAAAATTAAATCAAATCAAAATTTTATATATAATTATATATTAAACTATAATTTGTGTATAATTTTGATATATAATAAAACTTGTATTACACATATACAAGTTCTTAGAAAAAACCAGGTGACGAAAAAACTAAGAAAAAAATTAATGGCTCAGCCTTTGCCACGCAGACTGTTATTATAAAAAATAATTTAAAGGGAAAAAGAAACTAAAAACAGCTATCGCTTTCGTGTTTTGGTTGAAGAGTCGTTTCTTAAGAGAGGTTTGCTGGGGGGTTGAGGAGGATCTTTCCCTTTGCTTCTACCCTTTGGCTTTTACATCCCTCTTCTCACTACTTCCCCTTTCTTTGTCAACGCACCAATAAACCTCAATTCTCCATCTTTTCTTTCTTTCTTTTTTTACTCCTTAGTTTTTATTTTCATTTGTTTACTTTTTGAACATAAATCTGATCGTAGAGGATCTCATTCTCATGGCCACCACTGGAAACAAGAACATCAATGCTAAATTAGTCAGTCCCTCTCTCTCTCATGATCTTAAACCCTCCTTTGGTTCTCAAAGAATTTTTTTTTGGTTATTACTAGTATTTGGCGCTTTGGGTTTGGTTTAGATGCTGAATTTCTGATCTGGGTTTTTGTGAATTGTTGATCATGCTTGGTATTTTTGTTATGAAATCTGATATGGTTTGGTTTATGTTTGCAAAATATTATTTTGATTTTTTTGGTTTGTTAATGCCAATCAAATCCCTGCTGGATTTCGCTCTGTTCCTCGAGGTTATTTTTCTTTGATATCTTATTACGTTGCTTGTTTAGGTTGATTAAAATTTCCAGCTAATTCTTATTAAATATCGTCTCAATTCTGCTATTTTTCTTTCTTTTTATCATTCCTAAAGCTTAGAGATTTTGTTAAAATTTTGATTTTATGCTTAAGGTTTATGAATTTATGTCTAATTCCTATGGGTTCTTTTTGTTGTTTAGATGGTGTATATTATGTTGATATCGTAATAGTTGCTTCATGCCATTAGCTTGAAATATTGATTGCCTAACTATTGTGTTTATAAGTGAAAGTTATGTTGTGTCTTTAGTTTGAACTTCGAACCGGTGTTTCTGTTGTATGTATTCATCGTTAATGTGTATTTTATACTTCAGGTTCTACTTGGGGATGTTGGAGCTGGGAAGTCTAGCCTTGTGTTGCGCTTTGTTAAAGGACAATTTGTTGAATTTCAGGTTTCTGGTGATATTGGTTTTTGTAAGATATAACATTATTGAATTACAAACTTCAGTAGGAATATAACTTGATATTTATTTTATTATTATGCAGGAATCAACCATAGGTGCAGCTTTCTTTTCCCAGACATTGGCCGTGAATGATGCAACTGTAAAGTTTGAGATATGGGATACAGCTGGGCAAGAAAGGTATCACAGCTTGGCACCAATGTACTACCGAGGAGCTGCAGCTGCGATTATTGGGTATGATATGACAAATCAAGTAAGTTGATGACGGCTAACCATTGTCATCTCTATGCGGTTTGGTTATCTAACCTCTAAACTGTCCACTGCTCAAAATGTGAAATTAAGCATTAGAACTTTAGGAGCATTGGTTCAGTTTCCTAAGGCTCCATTTGCTCGGTGCTTTTGCATTTTATTTATTTGCCTTCTTTTGGTTCTTTTTTCTAATTTGTTGTTTATCACTTCTTTTATTGTTTAATTTTTATAATTTAAGAAAAAGAAAAAAGCACGGAGCATAAATACTACTTGTCTCGAGGCAAGTTTTCTATGAATCTAATTTTGCGTTTTTTGCAACAATAAGTTTATCTTAGTTTTCTCTGCTTTATGCCTATCACTATTGCTGATATCTTCTCTAAAATCATGTTATTTCATGTTTATTTTATTTGAGGGGACCTCAAAATCTGTACGCTGCTATTTGAAGGAAAACTAAGTTTCCCTTGGGATTGATGCTCTCTCTCCCGTCCTCTTTTTTTTCCCTTAATCATTTTGGTTGATGATTTTTCTCCTTTGTGTAAAGTTTCTTTTTCGCAAGAGAACTACTGAGAAAAGATGGGGGTAGGGAGTGAAAGGGTTCATATTTCTCGGAAAGATGGGTTTTCAGTTGAGGCATTTTTAATGCATTATTTTATACACAATTACAATTTGCCACCGCATTAGTGCTAACATTTACTAGTAAGGATTTTAAAAATTTTGTGAAAATTTCCCTTTGTTGAACTAGATAAGTGAATGGCATTTACTAGTATCTGAATAGTAATAGCTTCCTTCTCATTCTGTAGGCTTCATTTGAAAGAGCCAAAAATTGGGTTCAAGAACTTCAAGCACAAGGTAGTATTTTGCCTTTTCTATTTCTTGATGACATCCTTCTTAATTGTCAGTGTCAATATATCTATTTTTTGTTCTTATTTTGTGCCCTTGTAACATATTCAATTAAGAACCGAGTAATTGTATAATCTAAGTTCTTGTTATATTTCCTTTTTTACGGTGAAGGCAATCCTAATATGGTAATGGCACTGGCCGGGAACAAAGCTGACTTACTGGATGCAAGGAAGGTGGCAGCAGAGGCAAGTTATCAGTTTTTTATTTCACGTATCTTTTTCCTTAAAATTTTAATGCTATAGTGTTACTTGTAATCATTAATTATGAGCATTCTAGGATAGAATTACTGCCTGGATTTCTCTATTCAATTTTTTTGACATTTCAAAACGAATTTTGTTTTAACTTCTACCTACATGCAAATGTCAATTTGACTTCTTATTCTGATCCAGGAAGCACAAACTTATGCTCAGGAGAATGGTCTTTTCTTCATGGAAACTTCTGCAAAGACCGCATCCAATGTCAATGAACTTTTCTATGAAATAGGTGTTTTATATGTCGTTTTGTTAAGTTTCCTGAAAGCATTCAGTACTTGTTTTACAAAGTGGCAATTGACTTTATTTTTTCTAATCTCGTGCAGCTAAAAGATTACCTCGAGTGCAGCCAGCACAAAATCCTGCTGGAATGGTTCTCATGAATAGACCTTCAGAACGGACTGCAACTGCATCTTGTTGCTCTTAGGCGATGGTCGTTGTTTTCCCACCTGTATCATCTAAATAGCTCTTGTAATGCTCCCTGGCTCTGCAACCAAAGTTTTATCTTTCCTTTGCCCTGTTTGTACTATTCATTGAGAGCTGTACATGCGTGTTGTCTAGAGGCATTGATATAAACCCGTTTATTGCATTGGAGATTGGTTTTTCTTGTAATTAAAGTGTGGTAATGCTATGTTTCACGGCCATAGTACGACCTGCATGTTCAAATAAAAATGCTTGCCTGTGTTGACTTGGCTGCTCCTTTACAACTCGTGTTTATTGCTGCTGCTCGATCATTTTCTACTGAACTAATATATCTGCGTTCTGGGGTCTTGGCAATGACCTAGGCTCCTTAAGTGGAAAGCATTTAGCGACTTGCTAGTAGCTCCCTTTGGTGACTTCTTTTTGTATTTGAAGTAGCTAAGAATACTGTTCCATCTGCGGGTGAAACTCATAGGAATAATTTGGGGGGGTTTCTCCCCCGAAATGGTTGGGGTTAATGTAGCTATTGGATGGTGGATGGATGGTGGATGGATGGTCGGTCTTTGACCAAAATCACAATAGTTGGAGTGGCTTTGTCAAAAAGGTCTTGGGAACTTCCCCCTTTTTTTAATTGCCTTGAAGCAGTAGTATAAAATTTAGCTATTAGGCTTAGATGGTTGGGCCTTCATTTACTTAAACTGAATGGATACTTCAAAGCTTCTTATACATTGTACTTACTGGAAGATACAAAAGAATATCAATCTACCAATTACTACATGACCATAAGTCAATGTACAAGTTTGTTCGTCTGAGCGAGGCCCCATTTCTTAAAATGTTGTAAAGATCAACTTGTGGTCTCTTTGAGTTGCAAGACGTGTTTATTTTATTTTAGTAATTTCTCGCAATCTGTGTATTACGTGTGTGTTGTATTATCGAAGATTGCTAAAACTTGTAAATTGTTTGATGGTCCTATTAAAAGTCGAAATTAATCTAATAAAAAGAAAATTTCTATTTTCCGTGGAGTTGGCAAGGTGTAAATTTTTTGCTTGGACTTGAATCATCATTTAAGACAAGAATCAAACTTGAGCAGACGATGAATTAAGATTCATTTGAAAATGAAGCTCTAGGTTAATACCAATAAATGATTGCATCACAACCAAATGCATACACATTATCGTCAAAAGCATAGAAACTTACTAGGAAAAGAAACCCCAGTGATGCCAAATTTTATGCTTTTTGGTTCTTTACTGATATAATATAGTTGTAATAAGGTTGGTTCACCATATTTCTATCGTTGTAGCTAAGCAATGAGAATAAAACCAGCTGTTCTTAATAAATTCAAATCCAAAACCTTAAAGCAACAAAATCTAGTTTGCACATTAACTTAACGAGTACAAGCTAACTTCATTAGAAAAAGAAAAAGAAAAGTACATAATTCAAATTTAGGTTCATTATTTTGTGGTCCAAGAGATGTAGCATTGGCCGAAACAGCAAGAACTAGCATTGAAGTTAGTTCTTATGTAGTCCCTGAGAGATTGCAGCTGCTGCACAGTCCATTGCTTGAAATCCAATTCTCTCTTTCTCCAAATCATAAACGACTTTCACATCTTGCTGTTGGAAATTCCCGAATACACCCGCTGGTCCGTAGCTACTATCATCCATGCTTTGGAACAATAGGCATTTGACCCCTGTTGAGTTAGTTGGAGCACTCATGGCATAGAAGTAATTAGCTTGGGGCAAAACGAGACTGACATTGTTCATGAAATGAAAAGTGATTGAAGGGAAAGGATCATTTGTGAATCGGTTATTTGGACATGGAACTTCATAACAGAGATCAAAACCGGTTCGCCTCTCTACATCGGTGGCTCGAGGATATGCTATAATTGGTTGGAGCATTGAGAGAAGTTGAGAATAGAATGGCTCGGGGAGGTGAGTATAAGTGGTTCCTGAATCAATCAACATTCCCCCATTACCTTGTGAATCAAACTCTCTCAAGTTTAAAGGAACTTCAGCAGACTTAACATTGCCTACAGTTATGGCCTCTAAACCAATGTAGTAGTAGTTGGGGAACATGGGACTCTTCAACATCGGGGTGAACTGCATATTGTCACTGGAAGATGTAGCAGTATCTCCCATGAATAATGGGCTTGAAATATTTTGATTGTTGGCATACTTGAAGGCTAAGAAGCAATGAGAAAAGCCTTTCTGGAGGAACCCTAACTGTGAAGGTAGGGAAAGTACACCCCTACCAAACCCTGCAATGCCAATAGGCTCTCTATAAGTAGTGCCCACACAACCAAAGGAAAACCTGGGAACGTCCTTAGTGATATAAGGGCTACTACCATGAACCCTAAGGTTATCCCTGGTTAGGGTTCCCGCGACTAGCCCTCCTTCACCATAGGAATAGGCAAAGGAAGGACAAGGCCTAGAGCAGGTGGCTTTGAGAAGGGTGCTTAATGAGCATCCAGCCTCAATGCATGTATCAAAAGAGTTATCAGAGCTATGGATGTCAATACAAAAAGAGCTACCACAGGTGTCCCTAAAAGAGGAAGAAGAATTTGAAGGGGAGAAAGTACCTATTAACTTATTGTTCCTATAGTCATCACAATCCAGACAATCAAAGGATAGATTACCGCAAGGAACCCAAGTCAGGTCACTCCCAGTATCCATGTAAACTTGAATGACTTGTCCTGGTGTTCCTATAATTAATGTAAGCAAATATCCATCTCTTACAGCCCTCAATGGCTCAATCATATCTGAAACTTGTGAAAGTCTCTTTCTTGAGTATTTGGAGGGTTTAGGTATAGTAAAGGTAGTGCTAGAACGTGTTAGACCAAGAACAACTGAATTAGGGTTTATGTTCCCAGCTTGGGTTTGATAGAAACTGAAAAAAGCAATGACTAGGAGCAAAAGAATGGTGGTGGTGGTGGTGGTGGTGGTGGTGGTGGTGGTGGTGGAGTAAGATGTCGCCATTGGACAACGTCTATCTATTTTGTATTCTCAAAGAAGGCATTTATAGATGGAAAACCTTGCTTTATTTATAGGCGCTGAAACTAGGGTACGTATAAACAGATGTTGCATGAATGTAACAATGTGAGTCGTATTGTCTTTGTGAACGTGGAGTGGGCGTCATCCACATTCATCCCCACCACCATCCCCATGAAAACAAAAAAAAGGTATTGATTTATTCATTTTGCATGGATATTAGTTTCAAAGTAGAAATGGTAGGCAAGCGGCGCTCTCTGAATGGATAATTACAGGGTAACTCCGCTAATAAAATCCCCTTTGAAGATAGTTGAAGTGCGCATGCTGAATATTAAAATATGCTTTTATATACGGTATCCAAGATTTTTTGTTTACCTTGTTCAAGCAAAACAAAGAGGAAGCCATGTTGCAGTCTCATGTGAAGCAGGAGCTTCCCATGGAATGGAATATTATAATGTCATCAAACGTACCAGTGATTATAGTGGCGAGCACGTATCACATTCACATATATACTACTTTGGTTTTCATTCAAACAACTGCTCTTTAGAAGAAAACAGTTTCATATCAGTTAAATTATTCTGAGAATAAGGGATTCTCTTTGCTTGTAGTTGCATGTGTACTGCTGTAGTATATAGTTATAATTTACAGTTACATTCAGAAAATTTCATTTATCCCAATTTGATTCTGAGAACTCTCAAGTTAGGAGAGATTGAAGATAGTACCGTTTTGTTAATTTTTATAATCAGAATGAAGACAAGCTGAAATCAAGGCTGCATTGCCATTGAGTTTAGGCTTGGACTAACAGAATCAAAGGAGATAGTGGCCTTCATGCCACTTAAATGCGGCTTTGGGAGCTTTAATCTTTAAATTAATAACAACATTCTTTGGACCAAATCCTTCTTTTCTGCACAAGACGACATGGATATGACGCGAAGATCCATAAACTCCAGAACCTATATAAAATTAAGCACAAACTGGCGGCCAACCGTCACTCAAACATATTCTTGTCTCATGCTTTTTACTTCATTTAGCAAAGTTATATCTCTAAATTTAGTAGTAGATGATGTTGGACTACAATATCAGACCACTTTCTACAACATTAGTTGTACTTTTGTTTTTCTTTTTGAACTTAGGACTACAACTCATGAAATGTACTTGCTAGATTATTATAACAAGTTACTTTGCTATCAGATGTTAAAATCTAAAAGCAATTTATGGCCCTGCGTTTCCTGTGCAAGACTGCAAATGCTGAGAACTTCAAACTTTTTAATAATATTGCAAGTATGTTAACTGCTTTCACTTGTTCGTGGTTGTCTTTAATTTATTCAACTTTCTAATGGGATTCTTACAGCCAAGTATAGCATTAAAGCTTTAAAAGGATAACTTTTTCCTCTTCTTTGGGTTACTGTACTGATCCTATTAGATTATATGGATATGCGGCTGAGGTTTCTAGGATAATCGGTCTCTGAACTTCTAGTGAACAAGAAAACCAAAATCTGCAAGGCTTTCAAAGTTTAAAACCTCATATAGGCATAGACACGGTGGAGCTAGTAGCAATAATAGAATATTGATCTAATAAGGGAAAGAGATTAAAGAAGGAAAAAAGAAAAGACAAAACAGAAAGAATAACATGTTCGCATGCCTTCTTAGTTCTTGTACCAAAACATTATAGAAATAAAATGCTGTTCAAGATTCGTCCTAACGCATTTTCTGCATCAACAAGCATTAATCAGAGAGCAGGTATTATAGATAGGGCATAATCTTAACGGACTATGGAAGAATTTTAATTAAGGTAGCTTTTTGCATACAATTTTATTCTAGAGGGTGAAACTTTTAAATTCGAGCGACTTTTTATTTTAACTTAAAAAAAGTGTTAATTCTTTTTAGATTTTTTTTTCTTTTTATTAAATAAATCAATTTAATTTTTTTAAAATGGTATGAATAATTTAATTGTAAAAAAACTTAAAAGAAAAAAAATCACACTATATAAAATTAAATATTTCTTTCTAATATGCAAAAGAGAATAACTAATACTATACTAAAAATTTCTTAAGTATCATTATAGTTTCAAAAATTAAATTAAAAAAACTTGATATTAGTCTTATTTCTCAATACTAGGCATCCTAAATTGCACCATTCGCTTTTTCATAAGATCGAACTCATCAATAATAGAATCTGTATGGGTATGTGCCAAATCAATTAATTCTAGAATTTGGCTTTAAAGTCCATATTAGGCCTCTAAGTTTAGTCTCTCAAGGCCCATCATACATTAATATTTGATTATTATTATTAAAGCTATATAATTAAAAACTGAAAAATATTTTGTTAATATAAAGTATAACCTTATGGCTTAAAGGGGTGAATTATATTAATACAATTTGACCAAGGGAGCGAATGTTGTGGGCACCAAATCTAAAATACATGATAATTTATATATAAAATTCAAAAAATTTGAAAATTTCAAAGGGGGCAACTGTAAGATATTGTAAGCTATGAAGGCATCAGAGCTTGTATTTTTAAACACTCTTGAATGCTTAAGTCAATAACAATTATGGCACATCCATTTTACTGTCTGAGTATAGTCTTGTTCCGACCAAATGTGGTATTTAGGTAAACCCCTCCAACAATGTCAACTCCAAAATTCGAACTTGGTTCAAATCCTTGAGAAAGAAGTCCACTTCCACTTCTTCCAACTACTTGTGTTGCTCACCATAATAATAGGGAAATAATCTAACCTTTTCCAACTATAATTTCACTACCGCAAGCCATCGTATTGCCTGCACCAACAACAATAACAATGCCAGCATCTAATAGCATCTTTACTAGATGCATCCCGGCTCACCGAAACATCTTCACCGTCACCGGTCTTATGGTTCCATTCATGTTTGCTACACAAAAAGAAATCTTCAGGTTTTTTATTCTGCCTAACATGATTAATTCTAACTCACCCTTAACACCACATGGCCATGCTTCCTCACATGATAGTAGTTTGTAAATTTTCCTACTCGTTTCTCGTAAATTTTTTTTAGATCGTTATAGCTTAATTTAGCTAATCCAAGGACTATTTTGTAAAATTTTTGAAGATTTTAGGACTTTACATTAATTAATTTAAGTTTTTCTTGAAGTTAGTTGGAATAGTTATAATCTTGGTTGTTGTTAGGACTATTTTGTAAATGAATTTTTGTTATTTTTGGACCTAGGGACTAATATGAAAATTTATAAAATTCTGCATGTAAACTTGTGAAATTTCAAATGTTCAAAGGCTAATTAGGGATGTTGTTAAAATAGGTTTTGGAGTATTAGGGGTTAAATGTGAAAGTTTAAGTAGTTTCGGTTTTAGAGACTAAATTGAATGAAATGTAAAAGTTCAGAGAAAATTTGTAAAATAAATTTTATAAGTCATTTGCGTAAAAATGAATTTTAAAATGTATTTTAATTTGATAAATTTAATTTAATCATTATATAGATCAAGAACTGAACCGTACGAAGGATAATTAGGGAAAAGGGAAAATCACAGATTAGTCCCTACAAATCTACTCAATAGTCGAATATACTAGGTAAGTTCATAATATAAATATATATTTTTTAAACTTGTGCTATTATGATTTGATTCAATTGCATTTGTAGTTAGTTTTGATAATAAGTTGAAATTTTAAATTGTTGCAATTAAGTACAAGTGAGAAAGTGAATATTTGGTAGTTGCTGAATATTTGGGATATATGATTTTAGGATTTTGAAATGAACTTAGTTGTTTGGAAATATGTGTATGAATGTATTTTTGGAAGTGCCTCTGAATTGTTAAATGTGGTCAACTTTGTTAAAATGTTTGTTTGAACGTAGTAAACGATTCGAAAACGATTGGCATGCCGATAAGATTTGAACACGCACTTGCACGGGTTTGCACTTCGGTGCCTCTGTTAGTATTTTGTTGCTCTCTGGTGTTATATGGTTACTCGAGTATCCGAGTTATGTTACTATAGTTGGGCTATTAAAATTTGTATTTAATCTTATAATGATTTGATATTTCTTGTGTTTAACCATTAGAAGGTTTGTATCTAAGTATAATCATGCAAGAATGTTCATTTTTGGTATTGATGCGATGAAATGTATATATATACATGAATGATTTTGATTAAACTACTGACAGACATGAAGTATATGATAAACTATTTTGGTTCTAATTCTATGTGTCCTTGTAAATGATTCTCAAGTTTAATTAATCTAATTTATTTTAGTTTTCAAATGTTTAATTGAGGTAAGTTGACTTGTATATTAGCTATGAACTTACTAAGCTACTTAAGCTTACTCTATTTGTTATTGTTTTATGTAGTTAACGTTTAGCAGAATTGGTCAGAAAAGCTTTGATTAATTGAAGAATATGTTAATCGAAACTCTAGTTCTAACTCAACCTGAGACCGGGAAAGAGTTTACCGTTTATAGTGATGCATCCCTTTGTGGGTTGGGTTGCGTTTTGATGAAGAATGGGAAAGTAATTGCTTCTGCCTCACAAAAACTTTAGTTTCACGAGAGAAACTACCCGACGCATGATTAAGAGTTGACAACTGTTGTTTTTATTTTAAAGATATGACGACATTATTTATACGGTAAAAAATGTCATGTTTTTACTGATCATAAAAGTCTAAAATATCTGATGAATCATAAAGATTTGAACTTGCGATAGCGTAGATGGCTTGAATTACTAAAACATTATGATTTTGTTTTGAGAATATTTGATTATTTGATAGCACTGAATAGCATACCTTTAGATATTACAGCTAATTTTTAGAGATACTAATTAGAGTATTCTTTCCTTAATTGATTCAATGATTCATGTATATAGTTGTACATATTTCAAAGAAATACATACTTTTGAGAGAGTTTTTCTCAATACATTAGAGTATCTATCTCTAATTTCATCATGGCATCAGTTTTTTATTCGATTTTTGGGATTTTTTTTCTGATTTTAAAATTTGTTCCAAAAACCCTATAAACACAAAATTGGTACTTTCCACCCTAGCCTTATTTTTTCTCCTATCACCCCTACCATTGGAGTCTGAATCCACTCGCCGGTGAAACCCCAGACACCGGTGACCAAAAGACCCACGCGTGGGCATCACCTGCCTCCGCAAGCTTCTGCAACTTTGTTTCACGCGCTGCGCATAAACTCACTTGCAGCTGCTATGTTTTTTCTGTCGCCATCACTGTGCCCGCTGCTCCCTTCCAAACATTCTCCTCAAGTAGTGATGTTTTTGGCTAAGTTATTTTGGGATGTCTTTTATGTTCCATTTGGGTGTTTTTCCCCCTAATTTTCCAAGCAAATTTTTTGGGTATTAGCTATTTTTCTAACCTTATGTCTAAAGACGAAAAGCTTGTGATTTTAACCAATAATCCATCATTGCAAATTAGTCCTCTGAAGCTTGATGGACATAATTACCTTGCTTGTTGTTTATCAAGGCTTATAGCTTGCAGGGATACATCACCGGTAATGTCGGAACCTAAACTCACTGATTCAACGTTTAGTCAGTGGGATTCAACGAACTATCTTGTAATGGCATGGCTTATCAACTCTATGCAACCCAATATTTCCTAAACTTATTTGCTACTCAATACTGTGGAAAAATTTGGAATGTTGCTACTCTCACCTACTCTCGTGTTGGGAATGATGCGTAAATTTTTTTAGATTCGTAATAAGGTCCATGGTACAAAACAGGGAGAGCTAATGATTTCTCAATATTTTTCTCAATTAAGTGGGTTGTGGCATGAACTTGATTGTTATCAAGATTTTTAGGCGTTTTGTACTAATGATGCCAAAAAATTTCAGAAGATGGTGGAGAACTAATGCGTTTTCTATTTTTTGGCTAGGTTGAATATTGAGTATGATCGGATTCAGGTTAAGTTCTTAGAAGAACTCCGTTCCCTCCTCTCCATGAGGCATACTCCTATGTACAACAGGAGAAGAGTTGCCGTGTTTCTATACTCTATAATCCATCTATTGAGAAAGTCAGTCTCATTGCTAATCAAGATGGTCCATCATGTGGTAAGTCTGATAAGGATCACTTGACGTGTAACTACTGTGGTAAGCCTCGACACACAAAATATTAGTGTTGAAAGTTACATGGTCGCCCCACTCAAGGTCGTGGTGGAAAATGAAGGGGTAATTCTTGACCTCAAGCACATTTATCAAACTCTATAATAACAAAGGACAAGTCTACTTCTGCTGAGAGTTTTACCTTGGATGAGATTCAACACCTTCGATGCCTCTTGTTTCAATTGGACTCTACCCTGATTGCCAAGTCTAATAATGTGAAATCAGGTACTATTTTAAATGCTCCATCTACTTCTGAATCTTGGATTATTGAATCCAGTGCGAATAGAAATATGACAGGGTCAAACAAAAGCTTTGACTATACTACGTGTCCATCTAAAAATAGTGTGTGAATAGCCAATGGCTCCCTTACCTCAGTCTCTGAAACATGTTCTATTGTTTGTACTCCCAATCTCACTTTATCTTTTGTCCTCCATGTTCCTAAATTCTCGGTTAACCTCTTACCTATTAGTACTATCACTAAAGCCTTAAATTGTAAACTTGAATTCTTTCCCGATCACTGTGTCTTTCAGGACCTCCAAACAGGGAAGACAATTGGTAATGGTAGAATGTGTGATGGCTTATATTTTCTGGATCGATCGCACAGTATGTCTTAGGCCTTATTTGGAGACAATAAAGATGTGAACTGGGAGATAATTTAGTGGCATAGGCGGTTAGGACATCCATCATTTACTATTCTCGCCAAGATGTTTCCTTCTTTGTTTTTAATATCTCAGTTAGACTCTTTAATTTGTAATGCCCGTGAGTTTGCTCAGTACACAAGAAACAATTATCCTTTAAGTAATAATAGAAGTACTGTTCCTTTTGAGCTTATTCATTTGGATGTTTGGGGCCCTACTCGTCTTACTTATTTATCTAGTACTCGTTAGTTTGTTACATTTATTGATTGTTGCACTCAGATTACATGAGTATTTTTATCAAATTCCAAAAGTGATGTTTTCTCGTGTTTTTTTCTTTTCATAAATTGATTACTACTCAGTTTGGTGCTAAGGTTAAGATTTTGCAAATTGATAATGGAACCGAGTATAAATTTAATGATTATTTAGAATCTTATGGGATTTTGCATCAGACTAGTTGTCCAGGTACAAGTGCTCAGAATGGTGTTGTCGAAAGAAAAAATCGACATATTTTGGAGGTTTCTAGATGACTTATGTTCACTATGAACCTCTCAAAGCCTTACTTGGGGGATGCAATTTTGGTTACTGCTTATCTCATTAATCAGATTCCTGTTCGGGTTCTTGATTTTAAAAGTCTCATTGAAACCTTACAAGGCAAGACAGATTACCTAGTTTCACTAAAGGTATTTGGTTGTGTTTGCTTCATTCATCTTCGACATTGGAGCAAACTGGATCATTGAACAATCAAATGTGTTTTCATTGGATACTCTCCCACACAGAAGGGTTACAAATGTTATCATCTGCCACCTGGAAAGTATTATGGATGCATGGATGTAACATTTTGTAAGGATGAACCCTAATTTTCTTCATCACAACTATCTCTTCAGGGAGGGGTTATTAAAAATAAAAGGATGACACCCTATTTTGTTACCCTTCCAAGGGAGAATTCAGTTCCAGCAGAGACTTTGGTTCAAGAGAAGACTAGTGGACGGTTGTTGGATAGGTCTAATTTAAGAACATAAACTAGGAAAGGCAAGAAAGAAGATGACATTATACAATCTACTTTATGCCCTGACTCTTCACTATTAAGTGAGTCTTCTTTACCTGAGGTTGCTACTAATTTAGAATTACCAATAGCCCAATGAAAAGGTGTTAAAACTTGCACTTTACATCCTATCTCTATCTTTGTCTCTTATGATTCCTTATCCCCATCCTATACAATATTTGCGTTGTCTTTGTTCTCTATATCTGTTCCACAGGATGGGAGAGAAGCTATTAGTGATCCAAGATGGAAAAAGGCTATGATTGAAGAAATAAAGGGCTTTAGCAAAAAATGAGATATAGAAACTGCTTAAACCTCCTAAGGGGCAGAAAATGGTTGGCTGCAAATGGGTATTTATTATCAAGTATAAGGCTGATGGTTCAATTGAAAGACTCAAAGATAGATTAGCAGCACAATGATTCACTCAGACATATGGAGTGGATTATCAAGAAAAATTTGCTCTAGTTGCTAAATTGAACGCGATTAGGATCGTTCTATCATGTGCAGCAAATCTTGACTAGGACTTACAATAGTTTGATGTAAAAAATGTCTTCTTACATGGAGACTTGGAAGAAGATGTGTATATGAAAGTTCCTTTAGGATTCCAGGATAGAGACACTTAAGGTAAGGTATGTAGACTGGAAAAGACCCTATATGGACTAAAGCAATCTCCTAGAGCCTGGTTTGACAGATTTAGTAAGGCAATGGTGTCATTTAGCTATAAAAAAAGTAATGTTGATCATACCCTCTTTATAAAACATCACAAGGGTAATATTCATCTCCTAATATTAATCTCCTTATAGTTTATGTTGATGACATGATTATGGTAGGATATGATAGGGAAGAAATGGCCTAACTTAAGAAACAATTGGCTCAAGAATTCGAAATCAAAGACTTGGGAAAGTTACAATAGTTCCTCAGAATAGAAGTGGCTAGATCGAAAGAGTGAATCTTTATTTCCCAAAGAAAGTATGTCTTAGATCTTCTGACAGAGACTGGCATGTTAGGTTGCAAACCAGCAAAATCACCTATTGAGAGTAATCACAAGTTACAAGCAGGGATTGCTGAAATGATGGATAAAGAGAGATATCAAAGACTCGTCGGACGATTGATTTATCTTTCTCATACTCGACTTGATATAGCCTATGCAGTTAGTTTGGTAAGTCAGTTTATGTATGATCCTCGCGAAGCCCATACGTAGGTAATATTGCAAATTTTGTTCTATTTAAAGTCTGCATCGGGAAAAGGTGTTCTATTCTCCAAAAATAGTCATCTCAAGATATATGTATTTACAGATGCAGATTGGGTGGCTCTCTTGATGACAGAAGGTTTAAAAAGGGTTATTGCACTATTGTGGGAGGAAATTTAGTCACTTGGAGAAGCAAGAAATAAAGTGTTGTGGCTCAATCAAGTGCAGAGGTTAAATATAGGGCCATGGTTCAAGGCGTTTGGGAGCTTTTATGGCCGTAAAAGGTATTGGAAGAGTTAAAGTTGTTGAACAAAAATGGATCAACCTTGTACTATGACAATAATACGGCCACAAGCATAGCTCAAAATCCAGTGCAACACGATAGAACCAAGCACATGAAAATAGATTGTCATTTTAACAAGGAAAAAGTAGCCAGTGGTGCCTTCATTCTATCTTATCTAGCATCTGAAAAATAGTTGGCTGATGTTTTTACTAAAGGACTTAATTGTAATACTTACATAATCTTCTTTGCAAGTTGGGCATGTGAGACATCTATATACCAACTTGAGGGGAAGTGTTGAAAATATTTGATTGTTTGATAGCAGTGGATAATGTATCTTTAAATATTACAGCTAATTTTTAGAGATACTAATTAGATATATTCTTTCCTTAAGTGATTCAATACTTCATATATATATTTATACATATATCTAAGAAATACATACTTTTGAGAGGGTTTTTCCTCAATACACTAAAGTATTTATCTCTAATTTCATTACCTATTGATTGATTACCATGCTGGGAAAGATAATATTATAGTTGATGCTTTGGGTCATAAATTTCTATTTTCTTTTAGGGCTATGAATGTAAATTTGACGTTGGAATGTGATGGTTCTATTTTGGCTGAATTGAAAGTGAAATTGGTATTCTTATCGCAAATTCTAGAACTTCAGAAAAATGATTCAGAGTTGTTAGTGAAGCGGGATCAAGTGAAAAATGGCCAGACGACTGATTTCTACATCCGAATCAATGATTGCCTATACTTTCGTAATTGATTGTGCATACTAAGAGTTTCAGGGTTGAAATGAGAATTGTTAAACAAAACTAATAGTATTGTTATTGGTGGTCGATAATGAAACGTGAAATATCAGAGTTCACTAATAAAGAATATCAGAATGATAGATATGTCTATCAAGACTATTACTCTTTGAGGAAAGCATATGGCGAGTATATCTGCTATAGATTTAGTTCCACAGGGAACTATCACGTAAAAGAGATGGTAAGCTTGAACAGTAGTTCAGATAATAGTCTGCTGGAAATTGTAGGCTCAATGGGACCAAAGCAGACAGACATGATACACCTTAGAAGCAAGGTATCACAAATAGGGTGGATAACAAAGAAGTAATCCAAAATAACTTTTCAACCCGAATGTAGGGTGAAATGCGTTTTAGCTGCTAGAGTGGCGTGATCCTCATTAGTTAACCCAACGGATGGAATGTTCGCAAGTCTTTCAAGACTATTAGAACCAAAAGGAGTCTGCAAAGGACAAATCATATTTGGAAGGACCACCAAGGAGGACATAACAAAAAGGGTCATTAGGAGGGTAGGTAGAAGGGCTGCCTTATAAGTACGTGGTGGATAGAAGAATCCACGTTGGGAGTAGATGAAAGAATGAATGAAGGTAAATGAAGGATAGCATCTGCAGATATGGTAAGACATCCGAGAAACCGTCGAAACTAGTCAAAAGGTGATAAGATTGTCTAGGGAAAGATCGTTTAACGATCTAACCGCCAATAGGTAAGTTCAAAAAATAAATCAGAGATCGCCATTTCAGGTTGAGTTTCAAAACAATCAGGGAGTTAAATGTATTTAGTATCTTTTCATTTACTACATTTGTAAATCGAGGTCTATGTTTGAATAATTCAGTAAAGAAACTCACTAACTTCTTTTGAATTTAAAGAATTTTGGCCTATGCTTGTAGGACTCATGGGTGATTAAGGATCTTGAGGAGGGATAAAGCTAGACTGTAACAGGTCGAGGATAATCAATCAGTAAGGTGTCGTGCACATAGGAAAGGAAAACCATCAGAGGCTTCACTTCGGGGTTTTTATATTTTGTAATTAAGTAGTTTATTTAGAGATTATATTTTTAACTTAGTCGACTACGTTTGGGTTAAAGGTCCTGTTGTAATAATTTTTCAAAATAAATTAGTAAAGTCTTTTGGAAAATTTTTTAATTTAAGTAGTAGATCAAACCAGTTCAGCTATGACATTCCATACACAAAATTGACAATCAGGTTAGGTGAGGGTGTTACAAATTTAGTGGTATCAGAGCACGATTTAGTCAATCTTTTGGACGTAGGAATTGAAAAGAGTACCCCTTATGTGCATGGTGTTGATTTTGTTAAGTCCCTTGAGTCTTTATTTTTATTTTGATATTATGTGATCTGTGTAGTTATAATTGCCTAAATTGACAGATGGTGACTATAGTAAAATAGACGATTCAGAAAAAGATACAAAGAAAGGATGATTAAATAGAGTGATTGAAAGTACAAGTGATGAAAAAAATAAAGTCTCATTAAATAAAAGATACAAGGAAAAGTTGAAACATTTTTATCTGCCAAGTTGCCACCTTTTTGGCTTGTCTTTCGAAAGAAGTAGAAACGATCATGTTTGATTCTTGAAAATGAGGAAGTCATCGGATTCGTTCTGTCAATCCCCTCATAGGAATTTGAGGAGTAGGAATGTTAAATTTAGGGATGACCCTAGTAAGTCTACCTATGTAAATGGAGTTACGGAATACCTATGGAAAGGACCGACAGTAGCAAGTATACTTAGCCACAAGTTCAAAATTTAGATATGAAAACCTCTGTGTCAAGTTTGAATAGGGATTAGACGAGAAAAATGAGAAGGAAGGTACACTTGGATGCTAGACTTGGTATCCGTAGTATACTCCTCAAGGATTTAGAGACCCCCATTTTGCAACCTTACCCTTTTATCAAGGTGTAGCTTCCGAAGGCTAGTACCACCAGCGAACAGATTTCCATGAATCTAGGGAGTTGGGGACATTGTTGTTAATCGAAGAAGGTGAATTTCTTGAATCAGCCTATTTGGCTTCACTTCCCCTTTGAAGAGTAGCTAAGGATTTTCTCTACCCTACCAATGGTTGAAAGGAAACCGCTAGGGTTGTCAAAGAAGGGAGGCGAATTCCTGAAAATGAAAGGAAGGGGAAGTGAATGGTGCTGATGTGGTCTCCTCATGATGTTACAATAGGAGTAGTAATGAGCAGATTCAAAAAAGGAAAAAAAGAGGTTGAGGAAAATAACTCCCCCAACTCTTGAGGCAGATCCTTGCCTTATTCTAGATTGACCAAAAACAAAGGTATATAATCTCTTGCAATAAAACATCTCCTCCAAGGGAAGAAGAGGTAGCCATTAAAGCCACCTAGTCGACACGTCCTTCTATTCACGCTGAGAACAAAAGTAAGGTAAGGAAAATAGATTTTCTGAGGTAGTAGGTAAACCACCATATTGTATCCAGTGGGTGTGTCCCTATAAATCAAGAACTTTCGCCTTGCCTATGACTTTTATTGAGGATTTAGTCAGGGAACAGGTAAATGAGGGAAAGGTAAAGGATTTACTTTTGAGACTTTATGTTGGAAGTAGCCCAGAACTACACTCTAGTAACATAATTAGATAAGAAAAAGAAAGATAGGAAGAAGAGAAGTTAGATATATTAGCTAAGTTGGTCAAGCAAAAGGTTTGTGGAGTTGTGAACCTCCTCTTAATGTTTAAGTTTATTTATAACCAAAGGAGTACGTGGGAAGTTATGGAAAATTTAATGAATGGTAAGGAACCGTTCAAGTCCATCAATGCATGTAGGACACCTATTGGCATAAAGAGAAGGAAGAATCCTTTAGTATTCTCAAGGCAAGATATCTGTCAACTGGTAGCCATTAGAGTACGTCATAAGTCCATCTAGTGATAGCCCTTTTCGAGAATAACTATAAAGTCATTATTACCATTGGAATAGAAATTCGAAATTAGAGTAGTGGCTCTGATAGTCTGCCAAAGTATTAATGAAAATATGTTATGGGTGTAACACCCATAACCCTTACCCGTTGCCAGATTAGGGTTATGACGTATTACAGTACGATCTAGAATAATCAATAGCAGATAGTATCAAGCTGTCAATTTAATAACATAATTACATAATAACCCATATAAGAGTAATACATACATTTATGGGCCTTAAATCGATCTTACAATGCCTTAAAATTAGTTTAGGTACGATTAGGGACCAATTTGAAACAAATCAAAAAATTTAGGGCAATTATGAAAATTTTCAAAACAGGGGTACCCGGCTTGTGTCTAGACCGTGTGATAGAGCCCAGATCGTGTGGTTCTGAACATGGCTATGTGGCCAACTACGTGTCAAACCGTATACCTTTCAAAATGCCCTCACATGGTCGTGTTACAAGCCGTGTGCTAGACCGTGTGACACCTGCACCTAACATATTCAGGGCACACGCCCGTGTGGGTTGCCTGTGTGTGACACACAGTCGTGTGACAGCCCGTATCCTAGGCTGTGTGTATGCAAAAATATCCCAAAACATGCTCATTTCAAATACAAATGCTTAAGTACTTAATTATACACTTACACATTTGTTCACAAGACTTTATAGTACATTTTAAACTACTCCAAATCAAGTTAAACAACCAACCTATGTGCCTAACCAATGTGCCATCATGGTCACCACATTTCAATTACATAGAAATTCATTATCAAGCTAAACTTTCAAACCATAAATGCATACCTTCACTAATAACAAAACTTATCAATTCATGCTTGATTAGCATCATCTACTCATGC
Organism: Gossypium hirsutum; assembly: GCF_007990345.1. Taxonomy (NCBI): domain Eukaryota; kingdom Viridiplantae; phylum Streptophyta; class Magnoliopsida; order Malvales; family Malvaceae; genus Gossypium; species Gossypium hirsutum. The sequence goes on from NC_053442.1 coordinate 53,901,645, forward strand.
CTCAACTAGAATTAAGCATACAAGCCTCAAATAGCTACTTAGCACAACAACGATTCAAAAACATCAAACTACAACTTATGTGTTTAAAACTATCACCAAACATTCACTATTACCCTATTACATTTTTAAGCCACAACATGTTTCAATTGACTTACTAAGGATCCTATAATATCGTAATTAATTCAAACTAAATTTATCATGCCATATTCATTCAAACTTACCATTTCTTGTTTGGGCTTAGGATGAAACATGCATACTTCACTTAATTACTCCTGTCACAACATCAAATGCACAATACACACGCATTTGAAATACTATGAAATATTAAAAAAATAACCAGATGTTCCTATTACATGCCATATAAGCCAAGATGTATTCAAAAGCTACCAAATGATCCTCGGATAGTGTGATTTCTTCGAGTTGATCTGATCTCCTGATCCAAAAATCATATCTACAAGAAATAAGATAAATAACATGAGTAAGATTTCGTAAAGCTTAGTAAGTTCATTGATTGAACGATAAATCTTACCGGATTAAAACTCAACAAATCAAATAACAAGATTAAAGAACAAAGTTCCTGTCACAAGGTTATTATCAAAGTTTCTGTCAATCACAGCTACAACATGTGAGTATTGCACAGTACAATAGAACAAATTAGTTTCCATATTTCAATAACTTTTAAAGATTAATAAACATGGCCCGATGAATGATAAGTGTATATGAATACACGGTTAACCAGCCAACACACTAAATGCTCATATGAGCTAGTCCATCCAACACACCAAATGCTCGTCTGAGCTAGTCCATCCAGCACACCAAATGCTCGTATGAGCCAATCCATCTAGCACACTAAATGCTCGTATGAGCCAATCCATCCAGCACACCAGATGCTCGTATGAAAAAATCCATCCATCACACCAAATAATACGGTAATATATCACAAAAGTCTGCAACAAATGCAGGACTCGACATATCCTGTGAACAGAGAATATAAAAAATCATCACTACTACTCAACTCAACCCCATACTACGCACAATATAACTTATTGGCATGTCAATCATACTCTATCCTACATTCATCGGTTAAGAGCAATCCATCACAGAACAAGACGTGAATATCTCACTATCTCACATTTCATATGCAAGCATTAGTTCAACAGCCAAACATTCACCGGCTCAAAATATCTTAATTAATGATCGATACCATATCAAATTATTATTTCCATTTTCAATTACATGCATCAATATATTATTCAAAATTCAAAAATTAAATTCATATAACATACACTTAAATTGTATTAAAATTAAACCAGACGAACTTACCTGACTAAATTGCGGTAATGACAAAGGTACAAGGATTATTTGGTAATTTCTCTTTTCCTCGATTTTCCACTCGTTCTTGATCTAAAATAATAATTTCATTCAATTCACTAATTCCAACAAAAAAATTTAACTCCTTATATCCAATTAAGTCCATTTTGACGTTTTTACAAAATTGACCCCAATATTTTACTTTTATAAAATATAGTCCTTAAGCTCAAAACTTGCAATTTAACCATTTTTAACCATAATTAATTTCAGCCAAATTATCCAATACCTTTCTACATCCCCCTACTTGCTATTATTTGACACCAGGTTCTTGTACTTTTACTATTTTCACATTTTAGTCCTTAAACATTAAAATTAACAAAAACTACTTCACAAAATAGTCCTATTTAGCAACCAAGCTTAATATTTTACCATAAAACTTCAAGAAAAACTCAAATTCATCAATGACACAATCCATAACATTTGAAAATTTTACAAATTAGTCCTTAGGTTAGCTAGATTAAGCTAGTACAAGCTCAAAAACACAAATTACTAAAAACGAACATGAAACACGTACCTAATAAAGAACCTTAGCTAGCTAAAGCTTGCTCTCCCCGTAACAATGGTGTTTAGGCCTTTGGAAGAAGAAAACAATGAAATTTCATAGCAAATTTGGCTTTTATTTCGTTTAAATTTGATTTATTTACTTAATTACTATTTTACCCTTAATTAATTCATGAAATTTTAGCTAAATGAAAGCCAAAGCTGTCCACTATGGGTAATGGTGGTTTATTTACCATCCAAACCCCTTTAATTTACCCCTTTTAATAAATCCATCTTTTTTCATATTTACAATTTAGTCATTTTCACTTAATTAACCATCCAAACGTTAAAATTTCCTAACCAAATTTTAATACGACACTAATGACCTCGTAAATATTAATTCCATTCATAGTTTCTCCTTTGATGTATTCAATATCAAAATCAAATATGCTCAAAATTGCTTGCCATCTTGCAAAAATCTGTTTTGAGGCAATGTTTTGAACATTTTTTTGTAAAACTTCTTTTGCTGATTTGCAATCAATTCGCAAAAGGAATTTTTGATTTAATAAATCACTTTGGAATTTTGTAATGCATAAAACAATTGATAAAATTTCTTTTTTAATAGTACTATAATTTTCCTGAGTAGGATTCCAGTGTCTGGAAGTAAACTGGACTACTTGCTCTTTTCCTCCTTTAACTTGTTTTAGGATCCCACCATACCCTATTTCAGAAGCATCTGTTTCAACTATCTTGGGGGCATTTGGATCAGCTAAATATAAACAAGGAAGCTTAGTGATTTGTTTTTTGATTTGGGTGATAATATTGGTATGGTTTTTTGTCCAAGGTTGTGGATTCTTTTTGAGTCTATCATATAATGGTTTACATAATTTGCTAAGACCTGGATAAAAGTCTATAACATAATTGAGGCTTCCTAAGAACCTTTGTAATTGGACTTTATCAAGAATTTGGTCTGGGAATTTGCTAGCAAATTCTACACTTCTGTACATGGAAGCATTTTGTAGTTATGGGTATGTATTTGAAGTGTTAAAGATTGTAAAATGTTCTTATCAGTCAAAGAAACCATAAAATTTGGATAACAATTAAAATGTATTGGGCCAGTACATAGGCTTGTTTCTATAGTTCCTAATAATGAGTCATTAAACATGATGTGTCTTTGGTCTCTTAAGACTACTAATATTGAGGTATTTTTAGTGGCTTCAACACTAAGAGGTTTGACTCCAACCTGGACTAATCCAAAATGGATGTATTTGTATCTTTGTTCTTTGAGTTTATTAATGACGACTTTATCTAATAATTGGATTGTTTCATATTCTTATTGAATAGGTAAACTCCTTTCTTTTGTTTTTATAACATAACTGCAAAAAGCATTTAAATTTTCAAAAGTTGTTTTTTTGTAAACTTGGTTTGTTGTAACTCTTGGAAGAGTCCAATTATCAAATCTTTGGGGAATATTTTCATAATGTTCTTCTTGTTCATTAACAGTATTGTTTGAGGTTTGGTCAGATTCTTGGGATTGATTAGAAACAAAGCTAGCAGAAGAATTGGTTCTTCTAAGGAAAGGAAACATTCTTTGTTTTCGTATTTCCTACAGGGGTTCTACTATCTGAATCTCTAAATTAATTAAGTTGCCTACGGGGATACTTAGTCCTTGACACGCCTAACCCATGGCTAACTGGACACTGTATCAATTCTCAGCAAAATAATAATACGATAATAAAAATAGTTAAACCAGAACTCAGAAATAACGAAAACAAATTGAATATTTTTTTAAACTTAAGAATACCTGCTCCTCCTTGGCTCTGATACCACAAATTCTATAGATCGTTCTATTGGGGTAATGGTTCCTTGGGTAATGTAATGATCTAAAAACCTTACTTTGGTCTGGAATAAACTTATTTTGGATTTAGAAACTACTAAACCATTATTTCTTATGACTTTTATAAAGATTGATATATGTTTAAAGTGTTTTTCTAAATTTTCTGAAAATACTAATACATCATCGATGTATACTATTGTGAATTGAGAATATTGGTAAAAAATATCATTCATTATTCTTTGGAACTCAGATGGAGCATTTTTTAACCCAAAAGGCATTACATTTCATTCATATTGTCCAAATGGTACAGTAAATGCTGTTTTATATCTTTCTTCTTCTTTTATTTGGATTTGCCAAAATCCGGATTTCATATCAAATTTTGAGAAAATATTTGCATTACAAAGTTTTTGTAGCAAATCTTTCTTATTTGGTATTGGGTATCTAATCCATTTTAAGGCTTGATTGAGAGGTTTGTAATTAATTACTAATCTTGGCGTTCCTCTTTCAAGTTCTGCATTTTTTATTACATAAAATGCTGAACAACTCCAAGGGGAACTGCTCTTTCTAATTAATTTTTTATTAAGAAGGTCTTGTATTTCTTTTCTACAAAATTCTTCCATTTCTTTGTTCATTTGTATTGGTCTTGCTTTTGTGGGTATTTGTCTTTCATCAAAATCGTTTTCGTATGGTAATGTTACTTCATGTTTCTTTCTATTCCAAAAGGCATTAGGAATGTCAGAGCAAATTGTTGATTCTATTTCCTTTTTGATTTGATCTATTCTTTTTTGTATTTCTCTTTTTCTTAATTGTTCATTTAATTTTTTAAAACATATTTCTTCTTTTAGGAAAGAGATTTGCTTCTGTTTGTAATTAATTAAATTATTAATTTGTCCATTATGAATGGATAAAGATTTTAATAGGTTGAGGTTTCTTATTTTCGGTTTTTCTACAAAAGGAAATTCTACCTTAGTGTTTAAAACTTTAGTGGAGATAGAATTATTTGTTACTTTATAAGGTTTGAGTAAGGATATGAATGGGGTTCCTAATATGACATCTTGGGTAATATCTTTTACCATTAAAAAACATGTTTGATATTTTATACCTTTGTTGGATATTTCTGCATTGGGAATTTTGTAAGTAATTTTTAATTTTTTACCATTTGCAGCCTTAAGAGATTCTGATGTTTTATTATAATATTTTGTTGGAATTATTCCTTCTCTAATGCAGTTTTGGTCTGCTCCTGTATCAAAAAGGGCTATTGTTTCTAATTGAAATTCATTATTTATGACAATATTTATTTTTATTAAATATCTTTGAATAGATACTTCAGTTAGAACCATCATATATTCTTGTGTATTTTCTTCAGGTTCAGGTTCAGTTTCTGATGAACTTTTTTCTGAGGTTTCATCTTTTAAGGATCTAATTTGTTCCTTCATTTCTTGTTGTTCTATTTTAAGCTGAGAAAGTTCTGATTTAATCTGTTTTATTTCCAACTGTAATTCAGAGTTTGTAATTTGTCTTGGTTTTATTTTTTCATATTTATTAAATATTATATCTTGTATATTATACATTTGTGATTGACTAGAAATGATTTCTTTTTCTTTTTCTGGTTTATCTTTTAATGAGGATTTTAATTTCAAAAGGTATTCTCTTTTAAGCTCTAGGTCTTGAATTTTATCAATAACTTCTATCATAAATTCTTGATCTTTAGTTAGCATATTAATTGAAGGTTCATTCTCATCTCCAGAAGACTGGGATGTTGTATGTAATTCGTCTATTTGTAATTCATCTGTTTCAGTAGATGTATCATTTTCAGAAGAAGTTGTTTCTAATAAGATTTCATTTAATTTTAGTTCTATCTCTTCTTCTAAATTTAAGTTATTGATTTTTCTTTTGATTTTACAATATTTTGATATATGTCCTGGTTTTCCACATCTATAACATTTTATTGTTTTGTCAATTTTGTTTTCTGTTTTTTGTTGTTTCTTCCCTTTTCTGTATTTTTTATATTTAGGTTTTTTATAATATTCTGAAATATTCTTTTTCCTATTTTTTGGCTTTTCAGGGCAACATGTTTTTGAAGAAGAAGGCTCATTCCTGATGTCAAATTGGTGGCAGAATGATCCTAATTCCTTTCTACATTGATATCTTTCTTTCTTGAGTTGTTTTTGTAATTTTAAATCTTGGCAAATTTTTAATCCTTCTTTTTGGGTGAAACTAATTAGTTCACCATATGTAAGCTTTTCATATGGAATAATACCTTTGTAATTTTCTCTTATTTGATTCCTAACTTTTTCTCCTAATAATGTGGGAAGTCCTGCTAGAAATTTTTCTTTCCAAAATGGTTGCTGGTTATCAGATCTTTGCATGACTCTAGTCATAAAGGCATCTTTATACCATTTAAAATCGGTTAATTTTTTACATTTTAAATTTGATAATAATTCCGAATTTCTATCTTTAAGATGAGAAGGATCTCCAATGAAGTGTTTAGAGATTGAGAAAATTAAAGTTGCTACTGCATCTTGGATTTCTCTTCCTTGTTCGTCTAAAATAATTCTATCTTGGTCATCTTTTTTTATTGCTTTTAAAATTTCTTCCTGTTGGGTTTTATTCAGTGCATGATCCCACCATCCTTTTAATTGACCAGTAAATCCAGCAACTAAAAGATTAGCTATAGCATGGTCATTGATTAATCCATTTTGATTTTGGGTTTTATAAACATTTGAAACCATTGTCATTTGTTGTAATAAACTAAGAATATTATATTCGGACATTCCATCTATATTCCATTCATAGATTGTATTAGCATTGTATTTATTTTGGAAAACAGGTTTTTCTTCTATGTTAAGATCAGGTGCAGTGATTTTTGGATAATATAATCTTTTTGGTTCTTTCCAAGCCATCTTGTTAATTTGTTGTTCATCTGACTGATCCGAGTCAGATTGGGAGGATTGGTGTAATGTATTTATTGAATATTGGGTTTGTATTGGGGTATCAGGGGCGATTAATCCAGACTTATGGTTTTCTAAAGCATTAAGTCTATTTTGGATTTCTGTTAGGAAATCATTTTGGGATTTTTGGAAAGCTTTTGGAATCTCATAAGGTGTGAATATTGGTTCTTTGGAACTTTTTTCGGTTATCTCTTTTACTGGTTCTTTCTTGATTGGTTGACTTTCTACCAAATTTTCAATATAATCTAATTGTTTTCCTATTGTACGAAGATTAATGTTTGTATAATTGTTTTGTTCTACTATCATTTTGATATCCTTTGATGAGATTTGTTCTCCTGCATCGGGAGCTCTCATTCTTAAAGGGTTTGCTTTTATTCCAGTATTCTTATGAAGATATTGAACCTCCATTAAAGGGGGATGTCGAGATTCAACTTCTCCTTTATTAGTTTGCCATCTAGTATTATATCTTATTGTATTAACAGATCCTAAATAATATTCTTCAAACCATTCAAAGAATTTTATATGGACTTTATGAGTATTCATAAATCTATAATATTCTTGAAGAATATTTTCTTTTTTATCATTATAATTTTTAAAGTAATCTTCTCTTTTTTGCTTATTTTTGTTGGAATAGAAGTGCTTTCTACACCATTCTTTATTTATTTCAAAAAATTTTTCTAAAACAAATATTTCTGAATTTTCTCTTTGTCTTGCATTATTAGTCATTGATGAATAAGTTGGTGACATGTTAGGTGAATTTTGGGGACTCTCTTCTTGTCTGGCATAGATAGGTTGAGCTATATTTGAGGAATTATCTATTCCTTGTAAATTGGTCCTAAATGTTGTTGGGATAGAAGAGACAGAGGCTCTGGCTGTCCTAAAATCTACTGTTTGTGTTTCTGGATTTGACTCTTCTTCTATATTTAACCTCCTAAAAGCTGTGCTGGTACTTCCTAAAATTTAAATGTTTTTTGCAGTTATGTTATAAAAACAAAAGAAAGGAGTTTACCTATTCAAAAAGAATATGAAACAATCCAATTATTAGATAAAGTCGTCATTAATAAACTCAAAGAACAAAGTTACAAATACATCCATTTTGGATTAGTCCAGGTTGGAGTCAAACCTCTTAGTGTTGAAGCCACTAAAAATACCTCAATATTAGTAGTCTTAAGAGACCAAAGACACATCATGTTTAATGACTCATTATTAGGAACTATAGAAACAAGCCTATGTACTGGCCCAATACATTTTTATTGTTATCCAAATTTTATGGTTTCTTTGACTGATAAAAACATTTTACAATCTTTAACACTTCAAATACATACCCATAACTACAAAATGCTTCCATGTACAGAAGTGTAGAATTTGCTAGCAAATTCCCAGACCAAATTCTTGATAAAGTCCAATTACAAAGGTTCTTAGGAAGCCTCAATTATGTTATAGACTTTTATCCAGGTCTTAGCAAATTATGTAAACCATTATATGATAGACTCAAAAAGAATCCACAACCTTGGACAAAAAACCATACCAATATTATCACCCAAATCAAAAAACAAATCACTAAGCTTCCTTGTTTATATTTAGCTGATCCAAATGCCCCCAAGATAGTTGAAACAGATGCTTCTGAAATAGAGTATGGTGGGATCCTAAAACAAGTTAAAGGAGGAAAAGAGCAAGTAGTCCAGTTTACTTCCAGACACTGGAATCCTACTCAGCAAAATTATAGTACTATTAAAAAAGAAATTTTATCAATTGTTTTATGCATTACAAAATTCCAAAGTGATTTATTAAATCAAAAATTCCTTTTGCGAATCGATTGCAAATCAGCAAAAGAAGTTTTACAAAAAGATGTTCAAAACATTGCCTCAAAACAGATTTTTGCAAGATGGCAGGCAATTTTGAGCATATTTGATTTTGATATTGAATACATCAAAGGAGAAACTAATTCTTTGCCTGATTTTCTCACCAGAGAGTTTCTTCAAAAATGCCCCCCAAACTCCGAGACAAAGGAAAAGGGAAAATAGAAGAATCATCCAAAACCCAAATCATATCAAAACCAATTAAAACATGGTATGAAATTTGCCAAGAAGAAGATGAGAAATCATCATCATCGTCAAAATCCTCCAAAAATACAATAATTCAAGATGCACAAGATCCAAATGAGATTGGTTCTCAAATCAAAAAATGGATTGAGTCCCTATCTCAATCTCCAGAAGTAGCATTGGCCTTTTCGCAAATGAAAGAGGAAACTCCTCTCAAACAAATTGCTGCTGAAGCAGCAAAGGTTTCAAAAAATAAAGAGATTGTTTTACACAAACCAAAATCTCTTAAAAATGTTTTAAAAGAGACTTCTCTCCAAGAGGTTTTTCCAAAAGAGATAGCGGTATCTTCACAAACTGCTACACAAAAATCTTCACAATATTTTCCAAACAAATATTTTGAAAAAATTCTTGTTATGGAGGAAGAATTTTTCAGAAAAACCTCCACATATACTGGCAAAAGAACTTTTCAATGGATGGCATTTCAAACCATTGGATTCTCAAAAACCCTAACAGTATTATGAAAATATACTGGTCCAAACTGGATCTGTTTTGTTCAAACATTACACAGATCCAAAAGATCCAAATTTTATTACCCATTCAACAGCCCAAATATTAAAAATTCTCCGACCAAGAGATTGGAGTGAAAACCCAAATGCTTCAAAGAAATTCCCAGCCAAATTTACCACCAAAATAGACCATTACCCATATTTTACATATTGGGATTACCAAATGGCATGGTACAATGCCTTTTTAATGAACAACCAGCACATGAGACATTCGTGGCTCATATATTTCAAATATGGCACCCAATTCAAATTCCCAAACTGGTTCCAAGAGTGGTGGAATTGGTATGGACCATCATCCTTTGAGATACTGCAGAAAAAATTCAAAACTTATGGCCCAAATTCTTTTACAAATTTCATCCTGAACCAGATCAAAAACACATTTACAGGACAATCCATTTTTTCTCAAAACTATGCATTTCCTGGATTGTCTCATGGAATTATTCTTATGAGTAAGACCAACACACTGGAATTCCATTATTAGTTCGCAATTACAGGACTAAATGGTGGGACAAATTTAATGATGAGAAATATGATTCAAAATATTTGGATAATTTTTTCAACAAGAATCCAAGATTATGTAAGTCTGCAGCCCCGGATCAAACCACAGCAAAATTTCTTCAAGCAAAGTCAATAGCCAGTGCAATGTTAGCTCAAGCCAAGACCAAAAAAGAATACAAAAAACTCATGGCTGAAATGCTCAGCTCATTGGACTCCGAATCTGAAGATGAATATCCGGCATCCTCAATCAAAACGGTGGATCTTGCAGATGATACCACTTCGGTAACCATCACCAGGTCCAAAAAGAAATAATACATGAACAGGAGAGATTCCCTGCAAGAAATGATGTGAACAGGAGAGATTCCCTGCAACAAAATAATCCGTGAACAGGAGAGATTCCCTGCAAGAAATGATGTGAACAGGAAAGATTCCCTGCAACAAAATAATGTGTGAACAGGAGAGATTCCCTGCAACAAAATAATGCGTGAACAGGAGAGATTCCCTGCAAGAAATGATGTGAACAGGAAAGATTCCCTGCAACAGAATAATGCGTGAACAGGAAATATTCCCTGCAAGAAAAGACAAGTGAATAGTTATGTAATTTGTATTTTGTAACCAGAGAATATATTCTCTGAAAATTTATTTTCAAAAGTTTCAAATGTAATGATTAAACGATTTAGATGATGTAAGGAGAGAATAGCCCTCTATAAAAGGCTATCAGTTTGTGAATGGAAGGCAGAACTCGATTTTACCCATTTGAGTTGTTTCTTCCAAAAGTTTCTCAAAGTTTTTCAAAACTTTCGCATTAACAAAGTTTCATTTTAAGTTTCCAAAATTTCAAATTAAATAATATTTTCTCAAATTGCATTTACAAAATTAAGTTTTCAAACTTAAACTATTTTCTTAAAAATATATCATTACCAATCCGGTCCTGAACTTTTTTCTGAGGTTTCATCTTTTAAGGATCTAATTTGTTCCTTCATTTCTTGTTGTTCTATTTTAAGCTGAGAAAGTTCTGATTTAATCTATTTTATTTCCAACTGTAATTCAGAGTTTGTAATTTGTCTTGGTTTTATTTTTTCATATTTATTAAATATTATATCTTGTATATTATACATTTGTGATTGACTAGAAATGATTTCTTTTTCTTTTTCTGGTTTATCTTTTAATGAGGATTTTAATTTCAAAAGGTATTCTCTTTTAAGCTCTAGGTCTTGAATTTTATCAATAACTTCTATCATAAATTCTTGATCTTTAGTTAGCATATTAATTGAAGGTTCATTCTCATCTCCAGAAGACTGGGATGTTGTATGTAATTCGTCTATTTGTAATTCATCTGTTTCAGTAGATGTATCATTTTCAGAAGAAGTTGTTTCTAATAGGATTTCATTTAATTTTTGTTCTATCTCTTCTTCTAAATTTAAGTTATTGGTTTTTCTTTTGATTTTACAATATTTTGAGATATGTCCTGGTTTTCCACATCTATAACATTTTATTGTTTTGTCAATTTTGTTTTCTGTTTTTTGTTGTTTCTTCCCTTTTCTGTATTTTTTATATTTAGGTTTTTTATAATATTCTGAAATATTCTTTTTCCTATTTTTTGGCTATATTTTTAAGAAAATAGTTTAAGTTTGAAAACTTAATTTTGTATGCAATTTGAGAAAATATTATTTAATTTGAAATTTTGGAAACTTAAAATGAAACTTTGTTAATGCGAAAGTTTTGAAAAACTTTGAGAAACTTTTGGGAGAAACAACTCAAATGGGTAAAATCGAGTTCTGCCTTCTATTCACAAACTGATAGCCTTTTATAAAGGGCTATTCTCTCCTTACATCATCTAAATCGTTTAATCATTACATTTGAAACTTTTGAAAATAAATTTTCAGAGAATATATTCTCTGGTTACAAAATATATTTAATATTTACGGTCTGAAACATCAGAGTTGTGGCCCCAAAACCACCGTTTTCGATCATACTAAAAAATAGACTAATTAGTATATCCTTATTTAATTAAGATTTAATTGCAATTAACCATAATCTAAAGAAGTCCACATCATTTATATTATTAGGCCATTTAAGGAGGGTTCAATTACACAATTTATCCTTAAATTCTATTAAATTCCAATTAAACAAGCTTATTTACAATTTAGCCTTAAACTAATTAGAGCTAAATGAATAAATAACCCAAAAGTTAGTGGATTGATTGACATCCACCACTGCTTGGACTTTTTTTACCATGATTTAATCACCATTTTGGCCCCTTTACTATTTTAAATCTATAGCAATTAAGTTTTACCTCTTTTACAATTTAATCTTTTTACCTTAATTAAGCAATAAATCATCAAAATTTCCAAACCAAACTTCAATTCACATATAATACAACTCTGTAAATATTAAATAAAAACATTTACGGCCCTAAATTACGAAAACGAGGCCTCAATACCCCATTTTCAACAACCACTTGACTTTTGAACTAAACCACTTATATTAACTATTAATTCAATTAATTAAAATTCCTCAAATGAAAATTTAATATAAAATTATTGGCTCGTACAATTTAAGTAGTAATTATACGAACTTTCTCGTCGATTTTGTGGTCCCAAAACCACTATTTTCGACACCATTAAAAATTCGGGCTGTTACAATGGGCAAGCTTAGTTGCCCTATGACAAAAAAGGATTGAACCATTAGATAGGAAGGGTTAGCATACAAATAAATCTAATAATTGTGGGATTACCCACTAGAATTAAAATCAAGACATTAGTCAGATAGTGATTTCACCTTAGAGTATCTGCCAAATTAGGATTTCTTTGGAGACTCTATGAATGGGAGTATGCCCAACAGCAGAGTGACTAGATATCTGAAAAGGAGCCAGTATCTAAATTCCATTAAGTGCTAATGAGTCCGCAAATCAAGCAAAGCAAGTATAAAGCAATAGTACGAAAGGATAAGCCATGTTAAAGCTTTCTGTAAGAATGAAAGGTGAGTATTCCAGAAATCATATGAAGGCATAAGGAAGAATTTCTCTAAGTATGCCTTTCAGGCTGAGCATGAAAGGAAATTTTGAGGATAATTTTTTGAAGGGTAGGAAGTTGTCTGACTCGATTTCCTTTAAGTCTGGAAATTAGGAATAATTGGGGATTAAATTGAAAAAGCTGTAAGCTGGTGGCCTATACTAAAAAATAAGAAAATTTAGTGACTGATTTTGTCACATCCCAAAATTTGGGGTTAGTAAAATCGAGTTTGTGAATCGAGAGAGAGAGAGAGAGGTCACGCCCTATCTATGTGTTTTTAGGAAAAAAATATACGAGTATAGGTCTAATGGTTAAGTGATAGTGAATTTGTCCTTGAAACCCAAGTTCAAATTCTTTCCCTTGCACCATTTTTATTATTTTGCAAATTTTGCTTCTAATCTGTAACATCCCTATTTTTTTGTTTAATGTTGGTGAAATTATTTCAATAATGGGTAATTGTCCTAGTGGTTAAGACAAAAGAAGTAGACAGTGCAATTCGCTTAGAAACCCGAGTTTGATTTCCCTTCCCTTGCAAAATAGCTTAATGTTGCTAATTTTTCACCTTCCCCTTATTTTTGTGCCACCCATGCCTTTTAACCTAGGTATAAATATAAAATTTTCACTTATTTTTAAGATTTAAGTCAAATTTTCTCCTACCCTAGCCATTCTCCTCCCCTCTCTTATTTTTAATCTCAAAGTTTCTTCCTTTCTCTAAAATTTCATCACAGTTGTGTCACCCCATTGTTAGAGTTTTTATTTTTTTTCAGCCACCCTAATGAACATCTAAACCTCCTAAACCAGCCCTATTTGCTGCCCTAAACTTCCCTTTTTTTTTTTGCTCCTAACAACCACCTTTACTGTCCATTTCTGCCCCATCTCTCTTGTTCATATCAATGTCAGTAAGTCCTATTTTTCTTTTTCTGTTGTTGTGCTTTGCGTGCCAATTTTTTGCTACTTTTTTTATAGTCAATAAATCATCATTCCAGCCCTTAAAATTTTTCTTTTTTTTGTGCAAAGATCCTTCTTTGTTTCGCCTCAGACCTGTCTTTTATGTTGCCTCAAGTGGTGTTGCCACCCCCTTAAAACATCATTGTTTTAGGACAACCATTTTTCTTCAGTTGTCACACCTAATATTGTAAGTTATTTTTATTTTTCCCTCTATTAGGATCTGATTTAGAAGTTCCTAATTGAGTAATTAACTAAGACGTTCATCTGACAACTCAGATCTGGGTAATGGGTAGTGCAAATCACAAACTTGTGCAAAATCTTACATTGTTTCGCTTTGTTAATAATTTTTTCTTTGGCCGATTGCTTTAAATTCTGAATGGGAGATTTTGGTTACTGATTTTTGGGGATTAATTATGTTTAGGTGCTGATTTAAACGTCCCAGATCAGCAGTGACTACAGATCTCGTTCGCTCGTACGTTTCGCATCAAACTAGTGTAAGTAGCCTAGTCGCTTTAGATCTGAAAATTGTTATGGTAACATTGATTTGGTTGAACCTTTAAGAGGCTATTTTAGGTTTGATTTGGCAGCATTTTAACTTGATAAATATTTTATTTTAATTTAGGTTTCGTTTAAGTCTAAAAGAGGAATCGCTGGTTTCGCAAGTAATGCTACGGTTGTGCGAAAATAAGGTGTGGGTCTAACCTATAAAATTTAAATGTTGAATAATATTTTTTAATACTTAAATGATGGTTAAGCTTTTTGGTTGGACTTAGTTAAATGGCTCAGTAAGTGATTTTAAGGTGGCTAAATAAGGTACGTTTCGAGCCCTAGTTAAATATCATGTTTGCAAGGTTACATGAGTGGTTGAATGTTTGGTATTGGTATGAATTAATATGAATTGTTTTGTGATATAATGTATGCTGGTTGTATGAGTAGCATGTAACAGAATGAAAATGAAATGTATGTTTGGGTAAAATGCTGTGAAATATATCGAATGAAAGACTGCTACACATGCACTAGAAAATTGCTTATGAATAATAATGAAATCATGGCATGTTGGAATGTCACCGTATTGGTGGTGAAACTGAATGATTGATAATTTTTATTACCGAACAGAAGTGAATGCTATTATGAGAGCAAGTATAACATGCTATTGAAATGGGAATGTAATGGAAACATGATTTTGATTGAAATTTGTATGACAAATCGCATGTACATGGGGTTGGATTATATGGATGATGGTGGAGTTCCTTGGAGTAATGGCGGCATATTAATTCCGCATATATGTTGCCAGTGCACTGCACCAAGAGGAATGAGGAGAACGACGATTATATCATATTTATTTTGAATGGTAGTATATTTGCATTACATATAATAGTGGTTTAACCACATCGAGCTTAGCTCGCAATGTATGGAATTTGGCAGACAAGTTCTAGGGAACTCATGGTGTGTAGCGGATGGTTGGGGTAGGAATTCATTATGCATTATGTTATGTCCATGACACTTTTGAATGGTAATGTTTATGCTATGTTGGTGTTACAATGTTATTAACGGTGAATGATATTTGAATGAATATTTGAATGTTCTTATTGTTTAAACTCACACTGAGCTAGTTAACCCACCCATAGTTTCAACCATCTCAGGTAATGCTCGAGACTAGGGTCGAACATGGCATGCGGACATACGATAGACTTCGGACTTATAAATTATTCTACTTAAGTTTTTCCTAAATTTATTAGCTTTTTGGACAGTAAATTTATTTGGTTTGTGGTTTAGATTTTTCTCTTTGTTTTGGGGTTTTTATGCATGCATACATATCTCATTGATTGGATTTAGATACTTATTTTGAAACCAAAAAATACATGTTACTCAACTTAGATTAAAGTCATCGTATTTTTCTATTGCAAAATTCGTACTTGAATTTCTAAAAAGTGAATTATAAGTCAAATATGTTTCCAAAATTAATAAGAACTTTTATTTAATTGGATCTTATTTTAAACTTGGTAACATTCGTGTTTTTATAAAATAAAAGCCACTAAGATTTTCAGACAATTGGAAAACATTTGAAAAACAAATTTCTGAAGGTTTGATCATTTTTACTTGGCCATTTCGATTGTCAATGTGACCTCTAGAATTCTGTCGTAATGTCTAGGCTAGGTTTGGGTGTTACAGATTCAGACAAGGTTGATATCTAGTTTTGGTTGGGTTGGATTAAAACTAGCTAGTTCCTTAGTAGGAAACAAAATGATTACCGACGAATGGTTTTAATAGGGTTGATAATTGAGCGTAAAGGGTTATAAATAGTTGGGAAATGACTTCCCGAGAAGGATCCATCTCAGTTATATTTTATTTTCTTCTCTTCTTCATCTTCTTCCTTGGTTTTTTCAAAGAAAAGATAGTTATGGGAAGCTCTGCATGGAGCGACAATCATGAGGTTTGAGTCGAAAAAGTAGAGAATTTAGTGAGCTAGTAAGGTTCTAAGCCCTTTGGTGTATGTAAGATTAAGAAAATAAAGTTAAGAATTTTCAAAACCTTTTAAGGGCTTTGAATATTTTTGGAAAATTGAGATTTAATCTGAAAATATTGAGTTTTACTCATGATTTTTGGTTATAATGCTTAGCTTCTAGGAGCATGGGAGCTCTAGCATTCAGAAAAGTTAAGCATAGGTGGCAAAGAAACATCAGGTGAGCTTCTATACTCCATTTCTGGAAAATTGTATACTGGCATGAAATTGTGATGAGTCCAAGATGAGTTCTATGATGATGTATGATCCTTGTCTTTTGATAATGTTATGTATGCACGAGGTTGAGTAGGTAATTAATTATTTGCAAGTGTGTCGATATCATAAAATAGTTATAGTAATGAATATCTAAGTTGGCATACTTCATGCTATTATGTTTATGTCATCATATGTTTGTACATGTGTGCTTATAAATTATGGAGTACGGAGGGAAAAGATTGATGGGATAGATGAAGTTAGGATTGGGCGGATGTTTTGGGAAATGGTGTTGTTGTTTACCTTCATACGGTATTGTTGGGTGCACTGTGGTATTCGAGCATTAAGGTTAAAAGTGGAAAAATAGAGGAATGGGTGAATGGATAGAGGAAAGGAATTCGGTTAAGATTTCGTGATACGATGTTGCTGGGTGCAAACTCTAATATGCGAAGGGGACACTACAATGTTCAAGCATCAAGGTTAAATAAGAGATGGAGTCATATTGACTGGCTCTCTAGAGTAACACTATGACAACTGTTATTGGGTTTCATAGAGCAACACTGCAACAGTAGTCAGTAGGCTCTATGTGGGACACCCTGATGGGGATAAGGTCATTCGGGGCGACACCTCAAAGAGGTTTAACATGTAAGACCATAGCTCGGCTATGGCGACCAATAGAGTTCGTTAGCATGTTAAACATGGGGTATATAGTGTAAGACCATAGCTCGATTATGACAACATAGAGAGCACGCCAAGACATGAAAAACATGGCAGTCCGTCGAGATATTAAACACAGGGTAGTTCGCTAGGACGTTAAACATGGGGTATATTGTAAGACCATAGCTCAGTTGTGGCAACACAAAGAGTCTATCGGGACACTAAAAACAATTCAGTTTGTCGAGAAAGTAAACACAGAAAAATTCGTTAGAACATTGATCATAGAGCCTGATGAACAAGACCTTAGCTTGGCTATTGTCGCATATGTAGTCTACCGAGACATTAAACGTGGGGTAGTTCATTGAGACATTTAACATGGGGTAGACCGCCAAGACAGTAATTATAGAAATTCACAAATATGGAAAAGGGGTTAGAAGAAAATGCTAGTGTTGGTGAGCTATAGTTAGTAAGTGGATTCTGAGGAAATCGTTGAATAAGGCAGCGGTAGTGGAAATGGAAATAGTTCACCAAAATAGTAGTTATGAAAGCCGATAGGGCATCTGGGTGTTAACCCAGCAAGAATTAGACCTAGGAATTGATGTGTCAGTAGTGCCTAGTGTATGGTCAAAAGGAGGATTATTTATATGAAGATCAGAAATACGTATTCACCATTAAGAACCGCAAAGGGATGCTAAATGAAACTCAATATCAGAAATAGGTACTAATATGAAATATACGAATGATAGATATGTTTGTCAAGACTATTCCTCTTTGAGGAAAGCATATGGAGAGTATATCTATCATAGATTTAGTTCCGTAGGGAAATATCATGTAAGAGAGATGGTGGTTTGCGACAAAATGTGCAAGTGTACATAGTCGTTATTAAGTAATAAGTAAAAGAATATCGTCTCTACAGGGACTGTACCTGTTAATCAAAAATTGCAAAATTAAGAGTTCACAAGTTAGTAAAGAAAACACTATTTTGAGGAGATGGATGTTAAAATTAAATAAATTAACTAAATGCAATGAGATGAAATAGATCAAGTAATAAGTAAGTAAAAGAATATCGTCTCCACATGGACTATATCTGTGAATCAAAAATTGCAAAATTAAGAGTTCACAAGTTTTAAAAATAATAATATGAATAAGATAGAACAATTACAACACTTAACTCAATTCATTCTTCATCATGTTTAACAATGTTCCAAAAAATATTCCATGACAACTTGATATTTCATTAACTTGGAATCTAATATAAGTTCTTTTGAAATCTTATACTTAAAAAAACATGTATATTTTTACGTTCATGTTTAACTAAGGATTCCTTAAAATTTATGTGAAGAAACAAGGATCAATTAGTTTTGAAACAATTTAATCACATAAACCTAAAGTTATGCAAGATAATAGTGTTCTCTTATATTATTATGAGCCTTTAATTTATTCTGATTAGGATATAAATTAAGCATGCACCTTCCAATTATTGTGTCTATTAGCACCATCTGATTAGGATTAAGCAACTAATTCTAATGCATCCAAACATATTTTACTGCATAAATAACATGAATGATTTTAATTGGAAGCATGAAAAACTGAGGCACAAAACAATAGAAACATGAATCGAATGAATTTAATCAAATCATTGTAATTATTCTAGCTAAAAAAAATTGAAGTCATCATCATTAATAGAAAAACATTTAAATAATTAAGAACAATTAAGTAATAAGTAAAAAAATTAAAGCCATCATTTTTGAACAACTAAGAACAATTGAAAAGATAAAGGAAGAATAAACTCTTTGATGAGTTTGACAATTCCCCGAAGATTGATCATGGTGGCTTCCTCCAATTCTTGCGACCGCTCCTTTGCAAATTGCTCCTCAAGGTGGCCGGCCAAGAGAGTTTTTCTCAAGAAAAAGCTAGCTAAAAGGAAATGGGGAGATGGAATTCTTTTGGCGTGGAAGAAAAGAGAGAAAGATGATAAATGAAAGATGTGATGAAGGATGTGTGGGATGCTTTGAGTAATGGATGGTGGGTGCTATTTATACTTGAAAAGAGGCTTGGGAATTTGCTAAAAATAGCTTGCATATCCCTTTGATTTCTCCCTTTCTTGGCTAGCCATGAATTGTGGGATGAGGGTTGAGTGGTTGCTTGATTCATACTTGATTTTATGCATGAATCATGCAAGGGGTTGGATGGCAATCAAGGTATTAGTTGGGGGCTGATTTTTTATTTTTTTCATACATCCAAGTACCTTCATTTTAGTTACTCCAAAGCTGATTTTGGGTTGCTCTTGATGTCTTGCAAATTTGGGCTTCTCTCCCCCTTGTTGGACGATTTTGGCAACCTAATTGAAAAGAATTTTAATTCTCTTTAGCAACCATCTTCAAGACGGGTCAAAGAAATATTTCTTAGCCCAATTCATCTTCTTTGTCATCCAAAGTATTGGATAATCAGCTCACTTATATGTTTCTTCAGTGCATCATGGTTGTCGAGTATCTAAGGTAAGCAAGCAATCGGAAAAAGGAGCCAAGATAACATTAATCTAATTAAGAAATTTCAAGCCAAGCATGGAATTATAATCATCTAAATGAATTACGTTGAAGTCTTTGATGCCCTTCTATTGACTGATTTGTAGCTCAACTCCTTGTGCTACTCCTGCAGTTGGGACCTCTTCGGAATTCTTCATCATCTTGGTCAATTTGCTACCCGAAAGGCCAAGTTTACCCACAAAATTCTCTGATATGAACAAGTTTGATGCTCTTGTGTCAACAAGAGCACTCCTCCTCTAGCTTGCAATGTTGAGGTCTGCAAACATCAACCCTTCTTGCAATCCCTCTCTGTAGGAATGAGTATCATTGATCCCAGCTTTGATAAACTATCCTTCTTAGGCTCAATTCCATCTCCTCTATTGGATGCAGATAGCTTAGATCGCTCTAGGCAATCACGCAACCTAAGTGGCCCGCAACACAAAAAGCACTCTGCTGGCTTCTTCTCATACCCCTTGGCCCTTTTAGCTTCTATACCCTTTACGATTGAATCAAGTTATATGGGCTTCTTTCAGTTCATCTTCCCCTTTGATAGTAGAAAGCATGAATCTCTTCGGACAGTACCTCACCATATGTGGACTGTTACAAATGAAGCAATTTATCTCGCTCATTTTCTTCTTCGATTTGTTGTTGGTTTTTCACTTCCTATTTGTGGTTTCCCATTGTCACCATTGCCACTATTACCATTTCCATACTCGTCATTTTCTTCTTCATATTCCCCACCATTTTCCTTTTCATTGGTCTTGGAAGACTCGAACTTGCCTTTTCTCGGAAGAAGTTCAATTAAAGACTCTACTATCGTCATGGCTTTAGTAAGTTCTTGAACTCCACAGCATTGTAGCTTTTGCATTGCCAATGGCTCCAACCATCCATGAAAGAGAAAAACAACTCCTTTTGACTAAAAAAAATCTAAAGCCGATGCACATACCCCTAATTGTGCCTCTTTATGTAAGACGGTGCAACTTTGCTCGAGCCTCGTCCTCGACATACTCCAAGTAAAATTTTGCATTGAATTCCTTTGAAACTCCTCTCAAGCCTCAGTAGCGATCCACCACGTTTCTCAAGTGGACCTATGTAACACCCCTAACCTGTATCCGTCACCGGAATGAGGTCACGAGGTATCACCAGACTAGACCCAACTTGGAATAGACATGCAATACATTTCATACTTGATAAATTGATCATATCAAATAACTTATGCCATTCATATTTTGAACCTTAAGGCAAACATGATCTCTTAACGAATCATTTGTAACACGTACCGAGCATATAACTAGTCACATATTTCATAAGCAATTTATCAAACATATCATTATAACACCATAGCAAGTGCACATATTATCACTAATAAACCATTTCATTTCATAAATTGTACATGCAAAATCTTAACTCAAACAAATCATAAAACAAGCCTTTTTGATCATATCATATCCGACACAAATCGACTTATAAAACTACTATAATTATATACTTCTCGTTTAACAACCAAATGTCATTTTTCAAATTTTTTTACTCAATACAAACATTGATCGAATAACTAGTATTAACCACATTCAATCATTAACCAAAACGCTATATATGCATATATATATAATATCCAAATTTTAGCAAAACATATTTTTCTAAGTAAAATTACCAAATCCTAAAACTAATGTACCCACTCATCGAACAACTCTAACTTAGCACACACATCTAAAATAAACATGTATCCAAACACCGAAAATGATATCTAATTATCCATTAATTCACATCTAATTTAGTTATATAACCCTTACCATTTCGGTCACAAATATTAAACTTCTAGAACACCTATTTCATTAGCATCATTTTAAGCATAAGTTTCTTTTATTAAACAAACCGAATCAAACTTTCAAAGCATCCAAGTACTACTTAAGCATCATCTCAAACAAATTCATCACGAATATAAGTATAAGTGCTAAAACACGAATAGCTCAAAAATCATAGTCCATATCTATATCATCATTTGACCGATTGTCATTAAGCAAAACATAATTATTTATCACATATATCACATTCGTATACCATTCAACTAACATATGAAATAACCTAACTCTACTGACATACTTACTTACCTTATTACCGAATGACAAGCCAAACATCACAAGCACGAATATCATAAAACATAACCCATTATTTTCATGGATTATATATATACATATCCCAAAATCAAACACATCAAGTATTTAACCAAGAACATATAAAACCAAGCTTAACCAAAATGAATAAGCCATTTTCTCACAACTCATATTTACATATCCTAATATCAAACATATTAACTAGACTATACATGCCATAGGTTGAAATTCAATTTTATAAAATACAAAAGACGGTCAATAGTGTGATAGACTTCTCTGACGATCCCCGAGCTCGTAACCAACTTCCAAAATCTATAAAAGAAAGGGCAAACATACACATAATAAGCTTTCACAGCTTAGTAGGTCATAAGCAGTGGAAACATTTAATCATATACAAAATTAATCTAGTCAAACCAAAATAAACCATTATTAACTCATGTACATTTCCAACTTATAATTTCATAAGTCAAAACATATAAGTTTTGCATAAATTCTTCTTTGGCGGAATACCCATTCAAATATTAGTACACTTAACCATTACTTTTTAAAATACATTTACATCATTAGGCTGAACATATATATATGTTCACATATACTATCACATAATTCATATTAACATATAACATTTTACTATCAATTCAACTTTCAACTTACCTTATTTTTTTTATAACTTGGTATGAGTACGTACCTGAGCCTTTCTAGCTCGATTTTTTACTCGATCTTAACTTATTACTGCCTATTGAACCATTCGAAATTAGAAAGGATACTCGGATAATCAAACATTTCGTACAACACCAACATCCCAGACGTGGTCTTACATGTAACCACATATCGATGCCACTATCCTAGACAGGGTCTTACACGTAAGTCACAAATCGATGCCAACGTCCCAGACGTGGTCTTAGACGATAACACATAATGAAATCCTATGTCATGACATATGTATCCTAGCTATTCCTAAAGTTCGTACGAGATTTTCGGACGTTGTAACTTGATCGAATCAATCTCGTAAACATATTTCCCAACTTATAAAAATTCAGCCAATACATATTTATATTCATAAAATTCAATTCAACATATAAATTTAAATATATTCAAAATTAACAACATTTATATTCTTATAGACTTACCTCGAATATCAACGGACGAAATAAAAAGACTATTCGATTATTTTTGTTTTCCCCCGATGCAAATCTGTTTTCTTTGGTTCTTGATCTAAACATATTCAAATTTGGCTATTTAATAACATATTCCATTCAATTTAAGTCACAAACACATAATTAGGGCATTTTGCACTTAAGCTTCTAAAATTTACATTTTTCACAATTTAGTCCTTATTTCACAAAACACAAAATACACAAAATTTCACTATTTCATTCTTAGGCTGAATCTTCCTCATGCTCATACAAGTTCATGCATTTCATTTATTTCATATTTTAGTCCCTCAAAATATTTTTTTCACAATTTAGCCCAAATTACTCAAATTCATCAAAAATCCAAAGACAAAACATTATAATCTATCACATATCTTTTATTTCCTATCATCAGATAACAAAAATCACAAGCTATCATCAATAGCAAAACACAAAATCATCATTAAATTCAAAAATTTAAACATGGGCTTTGTAGATTTCATAGCAACGATCTCAAAAAACGTAAAAATTATCAGAAACCAAGCTAAAATTCACTTACAAATTATTCATGCAAGTGACGAACTCTTTAAACACCCATGGCTTCTTTTATTTTCTTTTTTCGGTTGAGAATAGCAAAATATGAACATAAATTTTACCTTTGTTATTTATAAAAAATATATAACTTGTTTATCAATTTACACATTTATCCTTAAATGAAACATATAAAATTTTATTTTAACAACTCCATTACCATCCACTCAAAAATAGCTATGATATATTTACCGTACAAGGACTCCCACTAATAAAACCAAAGTCAAATGAGTCATTACACTTATAGAACTCATACTTTTTTCTTTACGCGATTTAATCCTTTTTACCGAATTAACTATTTAAACGATAAAATTTCTTTACGAAACTTTCACACAGTAATTCTATCATGTTGTAAAACTCATTAAAATAATAAAATAAATATTTTGACTTGGTTAAGTGGTTCTAAAACCACCTATTTCGACTAGATTCTAAAACAAAACCACCTATTGAAAGCTATTATTATATGCAAATTCAATCAGTGGCAAGTATTGTTCCCAGGTACCTTCAAACTCGAGAATACAACATCTCAACATTTGTTCGAGTATTTGAATAATTCTTTCAGACTGTCCATCTGTCTGTGGATGTAAAGTAGTGCTAAAATATAATTTCGTACCTAATGCATCTTGCAGTTTCTTCCAAAACTGCGATGTGAACCTCGGATCTCTATCCGAAACAATAGAAATAGGTACTCCCTGTAATCTCAATTTGAGAAATATACAATTCAACAAGTTTATCAAGCGAGTAATTTGTGTGAATCAGAACAAAATGAGCCGATTTAGTCAATCTATCCACAATAACCCAGATTGCATCTTTCTTACTCGGTGACAAAGGCAAACCCGAAAAAAATCCATAGTAACTCTGTCCCAGTTTCACTCGGGTATTATAATTGGCTGAAGTAACCCAGACGAAACTTGATGCTTGGCTTTAACTTGCTGACAGATTAAACATTTTGAAACAAAGTCAGAGATGTCTCGTTTCATACCAGACCACTAGTAAAGTTGTTTCAAATTATTATACATTTTCGTACTACCTGGATGAACAGATAACCAACTGCTATGAGCTTATTCAAAATCACCTTAATCAACTCTGAATTTCTCGGAACACACATTCTGTCTTTAAACCTTAAACAACCTTCAGAATCAACTCGAAACTCTGAATTAATATTCGCTTCACATTGAGCCCATTTTGCTATCAATTCATTATCAACTTTCTGAGCCTCATAAATCTGTTGAATAAATAATAGTTTCGCTTTCAACTCAGCTACTAGCGAACCGTCATCGGATAGGGCCAATTGAGTATTCATTGCACGTAAAGTAAACAACGATTTTTTACTCAAAGCATCAGCAACAACATTGTCTTTTCCCGGATGGTAGTCAATTATAAGCTCGTAATCTTTCAACAACTCTAACCATCTTCGCTGTCGTAGATTCAAATCTTTCTGAGTCATCAAATATTTCAAGCTTTTGTGATCAGAATAAATGTGACATTTCCCATCGAACAGATAGTGGCGCCATATCTTCAATGCAAACACAATAGCTTCCAATTCCAGATCGTGGGTCGAATAGTTCTTTTCGTGTGGCTTTAACTGTCTCGAGGCATATGCTATAACTTTGCCTTCCTACATCAAAACATATCTCAAACCATTTAAAGATGCATCACTAAAGATTACAAATTCTTTACCTGATTCTGGCTGAACTAGCACCGGAGCTTCAGTCAACAAAGTTTTCAACTGATCAAAACTTTTCTAGCACTTTTCTGACCATTTGAACTTAACATCTTTCTAAAGTAGTCACGTCATCGGGGTTGCAATCATAGAGAAACCGTTTACAAATCGTCTATAGTAACCAACTAGTCCTAGAAAACTTCAGACCTCGGATACATTTCTAGGAGCCTTCCAATTTAGTATAGCCAAAACCTTGTTCGGATCAAACCGAATACCCAATGCTGATACAATATGTCCCAGAAAATTGACTTCTCGTAACCAGAACTCACATTTACTAAACTTCGCATACATCTGTTTTTCACGCAAAGTCTGTAGCACTAATCTAAGATGTTCAGCATGTTCAGTTTCGTCACAGGAATAGATCAATATATCATCTATAAACACAACCACAAATTGTTCCAAATATTTCCTGAAGATCTGGTTCATTAAATCCATAAAAATAGCAGGAGTATTAGTAAGTCCGAAAGGCATAACCAGAAAGTTATAGTGTCCGTACCTTGTTCGAAAAGTAGTTTTCCGCAAATCGGAGTCTTTAACTTGCAACTGATAGTAACCTGATCTCAAATCTATCTTAGAGAATACAGTAGCCACTTTCAACTGATCGAACAAGTTATCAATCCATGGCAAAGGATATTTATTCTTTATAGTCACCTTGTTGAGCTGTCGGTAATCAATGAACATTCTCATAGTTCCATCTTTCTTTTTCACAAATAGAACTGGTGCACCCCAGGGAGAGAAACTCAATTGTACGAATCCTCTATCAGTCAATTCTTGCAACTGAGTCTTCAAATCTTTTAATTATATCGGTGTCATTCTGTACGGAGCTATTGATATCGGAGTCATCTCCGACACTAACTCAATACCAAACTCTACCTCTCGAATCGGTGGCAAACCCAGTAATTCTTCAGGAAACACATCCGGATACTCGTACACAATTGATATTGATTCAATCTTCTTTTCAGTAACTTTAGAGTCGAGCACATACGCAAAGTTAACTTCACACCCCTTTTTGACATTTCTGACCTAACATCAAAGATATCACTGCCGGTAAACCATTCAGATCATTAGACTTAATCCGAATAATCTCATCATTCTGATATCTCAAGTCTTCCATTTACAGTTCACAATAGCATCGTGTAAAGTTAACCAATCCATACCCAGTATTATATCAAACTTGTCAAATGGCAACAACATCAAATCAGCCAGAAAACATGAATCTCGAATCATAAATGGACAATTCTTGCACACTTTATCAACCAAAACACACCGGCCTAAGGGGTTTGATACTCTAATCACAAACTCAGTAGACTCTATAGGCAAAATCTTACTGGATACTAAAGTCTTACACACATAAGAATGAGTTGAACCAGGATCAGTCAATGCAACAACACTAGTATCATAGAGAGTAAAAGTACCAATAATAACGTCTGGGGATGAAGCCTTTTCTCGATCACGAATAGCATAAGCTCTGGCAGGTGCTCGAGCCTCAGATCTAACAGCTATGTCTTTAGTTCCTTTCTGACTGCTACTTACTAGGTGGTCTACCTTGAGCTGGCATGTTATTTGGTCTCGCACTTTGTACAGTATTTTGCTCCGCTAACTCTGGGCACTCACGAATGAAATGATCCATCGATTCACATTTAAAACAAGCCCCATCATTCAATCTAAAGCTACCGAGATGTCGTTTACCATAGTGTTTGCACTCAGGTTGATTCGATCTAACGTTACCAACACTAGCTACTAAGGTAGCTTTCGAACTCACAGGTGGTCTATCCAGATCACGTCTAAAATAACCCACAATAGCCTTTGAACGGCTAAAATCATCTCTAAATTTCTTTGATGCTAACTGACATGTCTTACTCGATGATCTCTTACGGGAATCCCTGGCTTCAAAATCAGCTTTTCTTTTCTTTTTCCCGAGCTCTTCGGCTTTGCATGCTCGCTCAACAAATACAACGAACTCTTTTATTTCAAGAATGCCAACTAGCAGTTTAATGTCTTCATTTAACCCGTATTTGAACCTTTTACACATTATAGCCTCAGTTGACACACATTCTCGAGCATATCTACTGAGTCTCACAAAGTTCTGTTCATATTCTGTCACAGTCATGCAACTCTGTTTTAACTCAAGAAATTCTTTGCGTTTTTTATCTATAAATCTCTAACCGATATATTTCTTCCGGAATTTAGTCTGAAAGAACTCCCAGGTAACCCGTTCTTTTGGAACTACCGATACTAATGTATTCCACCAGTGATATGCAGTGTCTCGTAGCAAAGATACAGCACGTTTTAGGCACTCGTCAGGGGTACAAGATAGCTCATCAAACACAAGAATAGTATTATCGAGCCAAAATTCAGCTCGCTCGGCATCATCATCATCAGTGGCTCTGAATTCTTCAGCCCCATATTTTCAAATTTTATCAACCAGTAGCTTATTCAATCATATTGGATCAGTAACTTGCGGCATTACAGGTATTTGAGGAGGAATCGGTGGGGTAGGAGGTTGTGGAAAAGTCAGATTCGTTCAGATATACTGAGTAAACCAATCATTCATCATTTGGTAAAAGGCTTGTTTAGCCTCTCCCTCTTGGTTACTCGAATTCGGTCGAGAAAACCGGTGCCATCC
The DNA here is from genome assembly GCF_007990345.1 of Gossypium hirsutum. NCBI lineage: Eukaryota > Viridiplantae > Streptophyta > Magnoliopsida > Malvales > Malvaceae > Gossypium > Gossypium hirsutum. The sequence continues at coordinate 53,929,437 of NC_053442.1, forward strand.
CCTGAACAGGAGCGGGCGCATTACTTTCCACATCATCAGCTACTGCTCGATCGGGATCCATTTACTATAAGAAAACACATTTCAATTATCAGGAATCATCACACTATCACAATATAAAAAATATGGCATGTATAACTAGACTCACACGCGCTCCGTTAGTCCTAGAATCAACTAAATTGTAGCTTTGATACCTATAAATGTAACACCCCTAACCCATATCCGACGCTGGAATAGGGTCATGAGGTATCACCGGACTAGACACAAGTTGGAATAGACATGCAATACATTTCATACTTGATAAATTGATCATATCAAATTACTTATGCCATTCATATTTTGAACCTTAAGGCAAACATGACCTCTTAACGAATCATTTATAACACGTACCGAACATATAACCAATCACATATTTCATAAGCAATTTATCAAACATATCATTATAACACCATAGCAAGTGTACATATTATCACTAATAAACCATTTCGTTTCATAAATTGTACATGCAAAATTTTAACTCAAACAAATCATAAAACAAGCCTTTTTTATCATATCATATCTGGCACAAATCGACTTATAAAACTACTACAATTATATACTTCTCATTTAACTACCAAATGTCATTTTTCATTTTTTTTACTCAATACAAACATTGATCGAATAACTAGTATTAACCATATTCAATCATTAACCAAAACTCTATATACGCATATATATAATATCCAAATTTTAGCAAAACATATTTTTCTTAATAAAATTACCAAATCCTAAAACTAATGTACCAACTCGTCGAACAACTTCAACTTAGCACACACATCTAAAATAAACATTTATCCAAACATCGAAAATGATATCTAATTATCATTAATTCACATCTAATTTAGTTATATAACCTTTATCATTCTGGTCACAAATATTAAACTTCTGGAACACCTATTTCATTAGCATTATTTTAAGCATAAGTTTCTTTTATTAAACAAACCGAATCAAACTTTCAAAGCATCCAAGTACTACTTAAGCATCATCTCAAACAAATTCATCACGAATACAAGTATAAGTGCTAAAACACGAATAGCTCAAAAATCATAGTCCATATCTATATCATCATTTGACCGACTGTCATTAAGCAAAACATAATTATTTATCACATATATCACATTCGTATACCATTCAACTAACATATGAAATAACCTAACTCTACTGACATACTTACTTACCTTATTACCGAATGACAAGCCAAACATCACAAGCACGAATATCATAAAACATAACCCATTATTTTCATGGATTATATATATACATATCCCAAAATCAAACACATCAAGTATTTAACCAAGAACATATAAAACCAAGCTTAACCAAAATGAATAAGCCATTTTCTCACGACTCATATTTACATATCCTAATATCAAACATATTAACTAGACTATACATGCCATAGGTTCAAATTCAATTTTATAAAATACAAAAGACGGTCAATAATGTGATAGACTTCTCTGACGATCCCCGAGCTCATAACCAACTTCCAAAATCTATAAAACAAAGGGCAAACATACACATAATAAGCTTTCACAGCTTAGTAGGTCATAAGCAATGGAAACATTTAATCATATACAAAATTAATCTAGTCAAACCAAAATAAACCATTTTTAACTCATGTACATTTCCAACTTATAATTTCATAAATCAAAACATATAAGTTTTGCAAAAATTCTCCTTTGGTCGATACCCATTCAAATATTAGTACACTTAACCATTACTTTTTAAAATACATTTACATCATTAGGCCGAACATATATATATGTTCACATATACTATCACATAATTCACATTAACATATAACATTTTACTATCAATTCAACATTCAACTTACCTTATTTTTTTATAACTTAGTATGAGTACGTACCTGAGCCTTTCTAGCTCGATTTTTCACTCGATCTTAACTTATTATTACCCATTGAACCTTTCGAAATTAAAAAGGATACTCGGATAATCGAACATTTCGTACAACACCAACATCTCAAACGTGGTCTTACATGTAACCACATATCGATGCCACTATCCTAGACAGGGTCTTACACGTAAGTCACAAATCGATGCCAACGTCCCAGACGTGGTCTTAGACGATAACACATAATGAAATCCTATGTCATGACATATGTATCCTAGCTATTCCTAAAGTTCGTACGAGACTTTCGGACGTTGTAACTTGATCGAATCAATCTCGTAAACATATTTCCCAAGCTTATAAACATTTGGCCAATACATATTTATATTCACAAAATTCAATTCAACATATAAATTTACATATATTCAAAATTAACAACATTTATATGCTTATAGACTTGGCTCGGATATCGACAAACGAAATAAAACGACTATTCTATTATTTTTGTTTTCCCTCGATCCAAATTCGTTTTCTTTGGTTCTTGATCTAAACATATTCAAATTTGGCTATTTAATAACATATTCCATTCAATTTAAATCACAAACACATAATTAGGGCATTTTGCACTTAAGCCCCTAAAATTTACATTTTTCACAATTTAGTCCTTATTTCACAAAACACAAAATACACATAATTTCACTATTTCATTCTTAGGCCAAATCTTCCTCATACTCATACAAGTCGATGAATTTCATTTATTTCACATTTTAGTCCCTCAAAATATTTTTTTCACAATTTAGCCCAAATTACTCAAATTCATCAAAAATCCAAAGACAAAACATTATAATCTATCACATATCTTTTATTTCCTATCATCAGATAACAAAAATCACAAGCTATTGTCAATAGCAAAATAGAAAATCATCATTAAATTCAAAAATTAAATCATGGGCTTTGTAGATTTCATAGCAACGATATCAAAAACGTAAAAATTATCAAAAACCGAGCTAAAATTCACTTACAAATTATTCATGCAAGTGACGAACTCTTTAAACACCCATGGCTTCTTTTATTTTCTTGTTTCGGTTGAGAATAGCAAAATATGAACAGAAATTTTACCTTTGTTATTTTAAAATATATATATAACTTGTTTATCAATGTACACATTTATCCTTAAATGAAATATATAAAAATTGATTTTAACAACTCCATTACCGTCCACTCAAAGATAGCTATGATATATTTACCGTACAAGGACTCCCACTAATAAAACCAAAGTCAAATGGGTCATTACACTTAAAGAACACATATTTTTTTCTTTGCGCGATTTAATCTTTTTTACCGAATTAACTATTTAAACGGTAAAATTTCTTACGAAAATTTCACACAATAATTCTATCATGTTGTAAAACTCATTAAAATAATAAAAAATATTTTGACTCAGTTAAGTGGTCCCGAAACCACCTGTTCTGACTAGGGTCTAAACCGGACTGTTACAACCTACGACCGACTTGCCATAATTCGTTGTGGAAAATTAGACTCTTTCTGGAATTTTATGTTATTTAAGTCACCCATGATAAAAACTCGACTCGATATTTGATATAACATCTAGTCTTGAGTTTAATGATATAAATTGCATCATCAATATGTGACAGCTAGTGTCATGGGGCTAGAACTTTAATCTTGCAATCCATGCGACCTTAAGTGATTTTTTCACTTCAAATGTGCCTAAGTCAACATAACTCTCACAAATTGAAAATTCTCGATAGAAATTCTCATAAGGCACCAAAAATAAAGTGGAAGCAACTCAAAAACAAAAGAAAGCTCGAAAGAACAAAATAGTCACAGAAAGACAATGCCCACAAGGTATTTGATTAAACGCTCTCAATTAGTATTCACTTTAGAATACAATGGATACAATCAGTGATTACAAATAAAGGGGAGGCACTTTATTTATAGCTGAGATCCTCTAAACCAACGGTACATATTGAGTTACATCGATGGACGAGATTGAAGCCTATCTACAATTAAGGGATTTATATAATCCCCAAGATTACAAAATCAAATCTTATCAAATTTCAAATCTTCTAAGATTACTTTCTATAGTTACCAAGGTAGCCCTAATTTACCATAAATGCTTCAATGGGCCACTAAGGCTTCAAGTAGATGGGTTTCGTCACTTGTTCTTCAAATTGAGCCAGTTTAAGTGGGTCAAATGAGCCCCATTTAATAGATTGACCTCCATAGGATGCTCTTTGTGCTTTGGTTACGGGTTTTAAACTATTTCCCATGACATTCTCCCTCATCCATTCTCGCAACGCCTTCGTTGCATCCTCGGAATGACACTGGTTTGATTCACCTCAAAACTTTCTCAACGTCTTGTCTCTTTCCCAACTAGTCTCACTATCAAGTAGTCCCACCCCTTAATTTCTAAAATTATCAAAATCTATAATACATTGACAATTAGGGAAGATTGTTGGAATATTTTCAAAATCTTTATAATGTCCTAATAGTTACAAATGAAAGATTACAAGTGATCCAAAAGTTATACCATTTGTTTATTCACCAAAAGTTGTCCCTACTCATTGTGACAATGTATGTCTTATTAAATACCGAAAGTTATGTCATTTAGTTAATTAATAAATAAATATAACCATTCAAGTATACATATATTGAATAGTTAGTTTATTGGTAATAGATGTGATTATCCAAATAAGCATATTGGATAGTTATGCATTTGTGAAGAGACATGAGAACTCCTATAAATAGGAGTGAACTTTCATTTGCATGGTACAACCTATAAACATAGAAACAAACTTCTTTTCTACTCTCCCACCATATTTTATATTCAAAGATTGTTCTATAAAGAATTACTGTAGAAGTTCTTTATAAAAACTAATACTCTTGCTATGCTTCACTCAATGCTTAATGGATTGTTTTCATCAGTGCAAAACTAAACAATCATTGGACTTCATTATATCCTCAAGATTCATTTGCCAATAACTTTTTTATACACTTAAGTATAGGTAGGGGTGAATAGAACCTTAAAGATAGTGGCATGACTACACGCTTTGAAGCCTTCAATTAATTTCTCATAAGTTTATTTTATCCCCACGCACCAACAACTTAGTATTAGTTAAACCTTAGGTAATCAATAGGCTAATATTTTCTTATTCATTTAAAAACCATTAAGGAAAATTATACAAAATATAGTAGTTTAACTATAGAATTTTATGTAATCAATTTATTCGAAAAATTACAAGCATAAATACGAAATCATTGTACTAAGGGCACAAAATCTCAACAGTATATCACTTGCCCTAGTGAAGTAGATAAGTCATAATTTGCATTTCCATACCCTCAATATGTTTCTCAAAACTTGTAGCCACCTGAGTCTTGGTAAACGGATCTGCAAAGTTGTCATTAGATGTGACTTAACTATATCTACGATTTCGTCTACTACCACCTCTCATATGTGTGTTACTTACAATCATTGTGTTTTGTCCCCTTATGATTCCTTATTTCCTTAGTATTAGCTATTTTCGCATCGTGCTATTGTAATACAGTGTGATAGTTTTTTTCATACTAAGAATGACTTCAAGATTTATTAAGAACTCTCGAAGCCAAACTGTTTCTTTCTTTTTTTTCTCAAAAGTGGCTAGATACTTGGCCCTCATAATGGAGTCAACAGTACAACTCTACTTGACACTTATCCACACTATGGCTCCACAACATAGGAAAAAACACAACCTGGGGACGATTTCCTAAAATCCCTGCTCGTTTGGAAGTCGAGATTCGTATATCTAAGGGATGTTGGATCCCCTCCAAAATATACAAGCATATAATCTCTCATTCTTTGTAAATATTTGAATATTTTGTCTAAATTGGTGAGGCATTCTCCAAAATAATATTCATATACAGAAAAATCATTCATGAATACCTTCATTCCATCATCCATCATGTTCGAGAAAATCATAGTCATACATCTCTAAAAGGTTCCTAGCACATTGCACAATCTAAAAAGAGTATTTACCATACGAGCAAGTAAAAGTATTTTTTTCTTGATCATCTATATGTATAAGAATTTGATGATATCCTAAATATTCATCTAGAAAGCAATAAAAACCTTTACCTGCTAATCAATGTAGCATATTATCTATTAAAGCTAATGAGTAGTGATCTTTTTGAGTTGTGCTATTTAATTTTTGATAACCGATGCAAATTTACCATTTAGTCACAATTTTGGTTGGGATCTTCCCATCATTCTCGTTCGTAATTATCGTTATCCCTTCTTTCTTTGGTAGGCATTGCGTTGGACTTATCCATTCATTGTCAGAAATGAGGTAGACTATTCCAACATCTATCCATTTCCTTTTTTTTAATACCTCTTGCATTGCCAGAATCAATCTTCGATGCTTGTCAAATCTCGGTTTATACCCTTCATTAAGCAAAATTTTATGTTAATATATGGAATGGCTTATACCTTTGATGTTCACAATAGTTCATCTTGTTGCTTTTCTGTGGGACTTTCAAACTGATAAATTTGTTTCTCTTTGGTTTGGTCAATACTTGTTGAGATAACCAGTGGCAGTGTTTCGTTCTCTCCCAAGTAAGCTTGCTTCAAATGACCTGGGAGAGGTTTCAGTTCTAAGGTTGGTTGTTTCTCACTTGATGGGATCATTCATGTATCTTTAAGATCAAATGGTTCCAATCTCAATATGAGCATTACATACTCATTCTACTTGCCATGGAATCTCTGTTGTCTCTTCTACGTAGCTTTCATCATCCATTGAGCTAGTTATGGTATCCTTTTCATTTGAATCTGATCTGCTTGCTTCTTCTATAATTGATTCGAAGGGTCTTATCGGATCATCTCTTGGTATATAATCGCATGCAATCACTCGCATGCTTGTTGAAGTTCTCTCAACTTTTCTCCATACTTAACCATCTCCATATCTTGTCGTTCTAATGCATTCAAGTGATCACATTATTCCTTTAAGAACATTATTCGATCCATGTTTTTTTCTAACCGTTCAACAATTTCCTTGAATTTTGCCAATTCATTTTCATTCTTGGTATTTCATACAGATAGTGCCTTCCCCCATATGGCCTTATTCTAGTACATAATTTTGAGTTTCTCAATGGCTTTTTAAATAAAAGAGTACCACCAACTATAGTATCAAGGTGCATTCACGCATTTTTCTCGTAATCCACCATAAAAAATTAAGATTTGCTCATGTATGGTAAAATCGTGATAGAACACTTGTCACAGCATCCCTTTGAATCCTTCCTGTGCCTACCAAAATGTGTAAATTCTTCTTGAACATACAAAAATTTTTGCATGGGACAAACTCATCCCAAGTTTTGATAGATTTAGGATCTAAAGTTTCCAACCATTTACTACCTTCTCCACATAAAGTGAAGAGTATATCAACAATAATTTTACCTGTTCTTCACTGATTCTTGAGATTTTAAAATTGTACAAATATCCCTACAGCGAATTAAATGAGAACTTGGGTTTTCATCTTAAATTGGGTTAAGGACAATATAAGCCTAATCATCTTAGGATTTATTTCGGAAGAGTCTAGGTTTTTTAATGGCTTTCTAATGCTAGATTCTTTTTCTATCCCCCAAGGAAAAATATGATCCCATAAACTTTGTTTTTGTTCTCCTATTACATAGGCATACAATTAAACTAAAAATATTCTAATTCCTATGTTGATTAAGTTTTACTCTATTATTCTATAAATTTATCTTCACCTCAACAACAACGTCAAAAACTTGATCGCGCAAAAAGTAGATAAAAATAATGGTAAAAACAATATAAGCTTGAAGCTTAAAAATCGTTGCCACTTTCCATCAATACTCGCAAGTATACAATATCACTGTCAAGTAATAAATTAAAACAAAATAATTTCGTTGAAAGAAGTATTCCGAGGATCGATACCATAGAGATTAACAATTTTTAAAATAATAAGATAAAAATCTTAACGCAAGATTAAAAGAGTATAAATAAAATAATTAACTAAATAAATAAATAAAACAAATAAAAAAATTTAATAATTGAGCCTACAATGCAAAAGAGATTGAAGTGATGAAGTTTATCTTTAGTGAATGTGATTTACCCATTTTATTCGGTAATTGATAAGTCTAAAATTTATGACTAAAATGGCCTAAAGCTTATACAGGTTCAAAAAAATCTTACATTGGTGTGTGTCTTATAGGAACTAATTAAAACTCCTTCACTATCTAAATTGGTCTATATTTTAAGTCATCCTCAACAGTTGATGTATATCTTAGTAGATTTAGATAGTTATTCAATAAGAAATTAACATAATTAGCTGAGTCTATCACCTACTACTGTTTTTAACGAGAATTCTCTTCTTTTTATTATTTTAAAAATTACATCCAAATAAAATCAACCTGAAAAAGTGCCACATCAATGGCCAACGTGTGAAGGTTGAGGGCAATGCTAACCCTTGGAAGGAGAATGAAACAATGGGTGGTTATTCAGATTCTAAGTGTGGTTATATGTTGGGAACAAACCATAGATAATTCAGCATGCAAAATAAACCAAATCCACAACTGAATTCCAGAAAAGACGGAATAACGGAAACAATAGTATTTTCAGTTCCCTCGACTCACTGTTATATAAACCAACAATGTATAAGAGGAGAAGCTAGAAGCCTTCATACCCATTAGATTCACGCACAAAGCCCTTCACTAGATGCTTAGAAAAGGAGTAAACCTGCGTTCAGGGCGTTGAACGGAATTTGGCCATGCTTCAAACAAAAAACATCATGTTTTCCAGGTTTGCATGCAGCTTAAACCAGTCATGGAATGAAGCTGCAGATGACATTGATGATGACGATGTCATTGATGAAGATAAGGATGATGTTGAAATGGGAGATTGTCTTCCAATCATTGCCTGGTAGTACAGCCACCCCCTATATGCAACAAGGTCGGCATAGTACACAGGTGGAACCAGAGATACTGGTTTTGTGCACCGTGCAAATGTAAAGCACATGTTGTAGATAAGCTTCTGCAACTGATCAGAAGAGAACCCATGCTCATCCCACAAGATATGGTAGTGTGTAGGCTTGCTAGTACCAAGGCTTCCATGGTGACTACAAAGATAGAAGTCAAACTCGAAAGGATGCACAATTTTAGTGTCAACAACTGTGCCAGGTGAAATATTACCCGTGGGACCCCCATCCCCCTTTCCCTCGGGAAAAAAACGAGTTTGGTGTCGCTTCTGAGCAACAATAAGGGTGATTGTAGGAAAATAATTGATTCTCTGGAATGCACTCTTGAGATCCATTAACTCTTCATTAAGAACCATATCAAACTGACCCTCACTAACCCCATCACGGAAGAGCACAATTTTTTCTGGTTTAACATTATTTAGACGAGCATAAGATTCGACAAGCTCCAAACACATTTCACCGAACTCTAGGATCTGTTCTTTGCGATGGATCTGGGGTCGAACCCTTGCTGCATAACGATTAGCTTCAGGCCAGTTCATTGTTGCTACTACGGCAGCAATGGATGGGCTAGTATTATTATGAGAACCAGGATGATTAACATCTGCTCCAATAAACATAACATGACCTTCACCACGGAAGTGGGGAAGCCGGTCATTCAGCTCCACATTGCTGCCCCCAAGCTTAGCATTGATTTTCAGAGCAAGATTAGCAAGGTATTGGTCCTGGCCTTTGTTTGCATGGTTGGACAAGCAACACTGAGTCACCACACCAATTTTTGTCTCAGAGATCCACTTAAGACATTTGTAGCCATCATCTTTCCTCGACATTACACAAAGTAGAAATTGTAAATTTCCTCTACCAAATTTATGTACTCGACGAGTAACATTTTCAAGCAGTTGAAGAAGTCCATTCCCATCAGAAAATATTTGCATTTGAGCCAGTTCATATAAGATGGGGTCCTCCATTGTCATTCCAAGATTCCTGCACCTATTCCTCAGCTTTGGAATGAATGAACCACAGTTCAGTTTCAATCGATCAGCCTGAGTAAAGTCTATCACAGCCCAGCACTGAATTGCTTTGCCTACCACAACAGCTTTTCCAACCAGGTTCCACTGGCATGTGTTTCTGTCAACTGTTATCTTCAACAATTTGCCAGTCGGAGCAGCCAACTTCAAAACTGGAGGTCCAATCACACGTCCTTCCACTGGTGTCATCCTAGTATCAACTTCAATACCAAAATTTTGGATAATGTTTCCACTGCCAGAAAAAAAATATATTAGTATAATATTATACTAGATTATGTAACACATATTATGTGAGTAAAAGAATAGATAATATACATGATTAATCTTTTTAAGAAAAAAAATATCTTCGAAGATAATGGTAATTTATAAAAGTAGAGATTTTTTAGGAGGGTGTTAGCTTTTCAAGAGTGGGAGTGGGAAGTCTGTTTTGAAAGAGTGGATGCTTTTACTTATAAAAATATAATATAAAAACATTTAAATAGCATAATTATGCTATTATTTGAGTGAATTTTTTTAAAGAGGAGTTTTTGGTAAAATTATATGACTACTTAACTCGTGACACTGAACTTAGTCAAGGATTTTAGATATAGCATAAATAGAAATATCTATATAATTACACAAGATTTCAAGAAAATCCAACAATGCAAAAACAAGTTCATATTACAGGTTACCTTTTCAGTGAGGGAGTATTAAGGTATTAGCATAGGAAGATGCATGCAACTTTCTTACGTCAATAACAAGCGTACACTGTCAGCGAATTGGAAAGTGTTTTGGATCACATATAGAACACCCAAAAAAGTGATCAAAACTCTAATCATTCATGCCAAGAACGCACCCTATTTACGAGCATAACCAAAACTTACTGACCAAGGCACTTAATGCAAGACGGAAATTTCAACAGTACCCAACTAATAGTATTCACCATCATGGCATGAAGTTCAGAACTGAATACACGGCTATCTAAATTGACTTCACAGTGTATTAGACAACTGCATCAACACAATGATATATAATTGTCTCAACTTATATACAGGATGAAGACCAAAAACCTTTTTAGAAAGGAAAGAAAGTAAATGTGTCCCCCCTGCTCTAAAGTTCAAGAATTTTCAATGTGCCAAGCAGGCAGAAAATTAATGTTGAAAAACTAATAATTGCAAAAAAAAAGGGGGGGGGGGAACTGATTTGTAGGAAACAAAGCAACAAAACAGACAAGTCATGAAAGCATGCATAGAAATAAAAGGCTCAGTTGTTTTGTATACATACCCACATGGTCCATCCTTGGATTGAACCATACCACAGATATTGCTTTGTCTTTCATATGGCTTTGCCAGGGATATGTTCTTCAACATAAAAGCTGCTTCTCGATCCAAGTCATCCTTTGGATAAATCTGACCCTCAGCTAAGACACAATACTCCATTGGGACATAGTTCATCCGATTGTTCCTGCTCAAATCTAGGCAAGGAATGTCCAAATATCTAATATTATTGTCATATTTCTCCCTGAAATAATCAACGAGTCTAACTCGCACTTGTGGATCATTTGCATCTGGAAATGAAACATTGCGAGTGTCATCTCGCGTCAACCCAACTATAACATACTTCTGTTTGGTACGTCGATGGGTTACATTAACCTTGAGGTTTTTCAAGGCTTGATCAACATGTCGTCTAAACCTCCGAAAACTATTCACATTAAAATCAGGAATGTGCTCAGCTAGAAAATCTAAAACTGGCATTTTCTTGCGAAATGCTAAAACTGAATAATCCAAGCAAAGTGCTAGACCCTGGTACGTGGGCTTGAGACTATATCGGATTCCTCTAGATGCTGTGATGCCATATCCAAGATCATCTTCTGGACAAGATTCATAAGGATGGAAGCTCCGGCCAACAGGAACCATATGCATTACCGGATTCTCCTTCATAACTACATCCATCCCCTGTAATATGTCACGAGGTATTGAATAGGCTTTCCTAGACAAGTAATCCCGCAACTTGCAAAGCTTGAGCTCATTCACAAGCTTTATAGAAAAGATGTATGTACGGGCCATCACGTCTTCCCCCTCGGACGATTCCACCTTGAATTCTCCTTCAGGTAATCGAACAGCACTAAATATATTCTTTTCACCATCATATGCGGTCATCAACAATGGCAATTGAGGATTATCAGTGAATAGTTTTTTCCGGATATTAGACAATAATGGCTTAGATATATAGGCAGGGCGACCATTCCTAGGAGACTCCAGTTGCCTGACATCAACATCATAATGCCTTATGATACTTTCCGGATTGAACTTCACCCGAAAATGATTAACATTAAGCCTGACAGTTGCAAGAGCAGTTCTTCCACCTTTATCCGGTCGCATAATTGGGTTATGTCTATTTTGATTCTCGGAAGATAATGATGTAGAAGCCAACTGCTCTGAAACATTCATCACAACAGAATCTGTAACGAAAAAAAAAGGGAAAATTATCAAAAGCAAACTAACAACCCGTGCCTAAAGCCATACCAGATTTAACTTCATCATCAACACCAACTCATGCCTAAAGTCGTACCAAATTTAAGATCAAATGAAATGATTTATACCTGGGACAGACTGTGGAGGAGGAGGAGGAGGAGGACTAGGAGGCAATGCAGGTATGTTATCTTCAGGCTCCAGTGTTGGGGCAGCAACGGGCCTGAAAGGCCTCCTCCCTCGCCCACGACCAGTTCCGCCGCCTCTGCCGCTGGCTGATTCGGCCTCATAACTATAATTCGGTCTCTCCGGTTGAAGCCGAGGAACCCACCCTCCCCTTCTACCACGACCACCACCAGCCTGACCACCCCTCGCATCGCCGTCCTGATAAGGACCCACTTGAGAGTTAGTTGGGTTCCAGTTGGCCCCACTTTGCCCTTGGTCTATGGGCGCCTGATATGGAGGCTGATGATCAGCGCTGCCATCTCTACCTCTTCCTCTTGCTCTTCCTCTTCCACCACCATAGTAACGACCTCTTCCGCCATATCCTCTTTCTCTATAGCCACCACCACCTCTCTCCATTGGACTCGGGAGCACAACTAGGGCAAAAATGGAACTCGGTCTGTACAGAACCAGTAAGCACCAACAGATTATACAAACAAACAAAAAAGAAAATTAAATTCAAAGTTGACTGTAGTCTAGCTACGGAGGACACGGGAAATGGAGCCGGAATCGTGGGTTTATATAATAAATGGAGAGGGTCGGGTAATGAAATTACAGAAATAACCTTACGATGGATTACTGTTTGTAAGCGCGTTTTAGTGTTACAGATAATTGATAATGATAAATGATTTGATTAGTAATAAAACATGGATGGAAGGAGCGAAAGCTAGGATAGGAATCTAAAGAAATTCCAGAAACCTCGATGGGTTCGAGGAAGCTGAGGGGGTTTGTCGCTGGGAGTGGCGGAGGATCTCATGCCGTATTACCTTGATAATCTACGATTAACTCTTCCAACTCCTTTTCATTTTCACTTGTATTGTTTGAATTGTTAGTAAAAGAAAATACATTTTATTAAAAATATTAAATTAAAAAGTTGTTAAATTAATGAAAATAAAATTTTATTTTCAAAATATTAGATATCGAGTTAATTTGTGTTAGACTATTATTATGAATATTATCATTTCAGAAATATCTAAATATATCATGTCGAAACCATTCTTTTGAAAAATAAAAGTTTTAGGTTGTCGACTTTTAAAAAATAAAAATTGGGAGTCGCCACAAATCTTTTAATAAGGTGTGATTGGATCACCTAAAAAAACGGCTTTGGTCTACGAGTTTTAGAAAAACGGATCTGGGAGTCGATTACGTACGAAGAAGGATTAGTACCCTCGTAATGCCCAAAATTGGTACCTAGTTAATTAATTAGTATTTTAATGTCAAAAATTTGAAAAATATAATCCTTAGCAAAAACTTAAAAATGTTACGTATTAAGACCCTTATCATTTCAGAGAAAGAAAATGCCACACCCAATGCGTTAGGGCACGACATTCTAATTTCCTCAAAAATGAATTAGGTCAAAATACTCGTACAATAAAAACTTAAAAGATTATCCATTTATTCAAGATTTAAGAAATCGCGGCCCAATACATTAGGGCACAATTCCTTCAAAATCCCAAACTCGGAATATTTCCTTTATTATTTTTTAGAAAAAATCTTCATTTCAAGAAATCAATGCGTCACATCCAATACGTTAGGACACAACGTGTTGAATTCCCAATAATGAGTTCTTATTTTTTTGATTAAAGAGAAATGCTCGATTGTTAGATTTAACGAAGAAAATCGGAACCCAATACGTTAGGGCTCAATTTCCTTGAAAATCCTAAATACAAGCATTCTCTCAATTTTGAAAAATTTGAAATCGAGTAAAAAAAATGATGTGATGCTACATTAAATATACAATGCAATAATAAATATTACAGAGTCTTAGAAATAATATAAATAAATAAATAAAATCAATATACATAATAAAAATAATCACATACAAAATATCAAATAAATGATCAAAATAAAAAAAAACAATTCTTTTTAACATATAAACAAAAACATGAATTAATAATCGAATGAAGAAAATAAACAAAATATAAAGAATAAAAGGCACATAATATATGCATTGAAATTAAAAGTCATATACATAATTTACATATGAAATCTTGGGCTATGAAACTTATACATACATGATGCATTTATGAAAATAAAGGAAAAAAATATATAAATTATAAAGTATATAAAAAACATATATTTGCATTTTTAAAAATAAATATATTCATATATATATAAATAAAAATTAGTTAAAAATATTAATATGTATACATACATATATATACTAAAATAAATATATACATATAGATAAAAAATTACATATAAATAAAAATAAAATAAAAATAATTATATTATACTACAAAAATAAATATGCATATGTGAAAAATATATATATACATATATTTTTAAAAAATAATTAAATATGAAAAAGAATAAAAAAACTAATTAATAAAAAATAAAGAAAATGAAAAAAAGACTAATTTGAACTATAAATAAAAATTCTGAGGCAAAACTATAAATAAATGGAAACTGAAGGACCAAATTGAATGCGCATATTACATGGAGGGACCGGAAGGGAAATTTTCCCTATTTCCCTAAACGGCGTCGTCCAATCAGGATCGAACTGAATTTTAAAATGAATAAAAGGGTAAATTTAAAAATAAAAAACTTAATTGTAAAGATATTAAAAGGAGGAGGGGCTAAAAGTGTAAATTTCCCCTTCGCATAAAATTGCGGGGATCCTAAGGTGGATCGGGTCGGATCCGGGTCGGGTACTCAAAACGACGTCGTTTTAGGCATCTGGGGGGCTATCCAAAACGACACTGTTTTGGTACCCTATATAAGCCCTCCAATCTTCAAAAAAATTCATTTTTCCCTTTCTTAAAAATAAACCCTAAAAAAAGCTCTCAACCTCTCCCCTCTCCTCCGGGCACCAGCCTAAGGCCTGGTCATCGGCCATCGCGCCGGCTGCCGATCTACGGCGCCGGCATCACCGTTTGCAGTGGCCGAAAAAGGGGAAAACTCTTTATTCGGTCCTTTCGGCCTCCCTTAACCCGAATCCGGGCTCAAATCCTCCAAAAATTGACGAAAAATACCCCAAAAGCCCTCGGAACCTTTCGACTTCCGATCGTCTATCCTTGGAGACGAACCTCGGCCGTTCCAACGGCAATTCAGAAGCAAACCAAAGTAAGTTCTTTACTCTTTGTTTTATTGTGTTTTAGTAAAGTAAAAATAATAATAATAGAGAAATAATCGATGCAAAAAAAATAAAATATCAACCTTTTTGAGTTTTGATTGATTCTCTGTTTGTGTTGTAAAATATCGTGCTTTTTTATTGATTTTGAATCCGGCCTCATTACAGTATGTTAAAATCGCTTTTATAGCGATCGTCAATACAAGAAGAAAAGAAAGAAATAAAAAGAGATCTTCCAATATCTGCTTGATTTGATTTCGATTCTTTGATTTTCTTTCTTTTCTTGTGTTTGCAGGTGATTGCATGGAGATTCAGCTCTTGGTGATGGTTGCGGCGCGAAGATCTTGCTGTTGCTAGGGTTTCAGAAACTGTTCTCGCCTATTTGGGCTAAACTATAATTGGGTTTTAGGTTTGGGTCACTTATTTTAGGCCTATTCTGTTGTAATTGGGTTTGTATTATTTGGGCCTTTTTACCCGGGCCAAAATCGGGTACTACAGCTGCCCCTTTTTGCTCGTTATCATGTAACAGAAACAGAGTAAAGACTTTAAGAATGCCCGATTTTGCCCGGTCACGCTGGATTTTAATACTCTTCTTCTTCAAGTAGCCTCATTCTGACCTTCTGCATCTTCAGAGGTATAAGCTTTGGTGCTTCAATCCACTCCACTGCAACTTCAAGGAGATAGGACTTACACACTGTAACTTTTCAAAAGAACAAAATTTGCTATCTTAGTCTGCTCCACTGCAACTTCAGGGAGATAAGACTAGATACGATCTGCTCTCTGCAACTTCAGAGAGATAAGATCTAAGGTTTTAATCCGCCTCACTACAACTTCAGGGACGTAGGATTTGCCATCTTCAATCTGCCTCGCTGCAACTTCAGGAGGATAAGACTTGCTTACTTAGTCTGCTCCACTGCAACTTCAGGGAGATAAGACTAAACGGGATTTGCTATCTACAACTTCAGAGAGATAAGTTCCAAAGTTGTAATCCGCTCCGCTGCAACTTCAGAGAGATAGGATTTGGTGGCTTAAATCTGCTTCCCACTATCTTGGAAAGATAAGATTTGCCGTCTTCGATCTGCTCCACTACTGCTTAGGGAGATAAGATCTACAATCTTCAACCTTCTCCGCTGCTGCTCAGGGAGACAAGGCTTGGTGGCTTAAATCTGCTTCCCACTATTTTGGAAAGATAAGATTTGCCGTCTTTGATCTGATCCACTACTGCTTAGGGAGATAGGATCTACAACCTCCTCCGCCGTTGCTCAGGGAGACAAGGCTTTGTAGCTTAAATTTGCTTCCCACTATCTTGGAAAGATAAGACTTGTCGTCTTTGATCTGCTCCACTACTGCTTAGGGAGATAAGATCTACAATCTTTAACCTACTCTGCTGCTGCTCAGGGAGACAAGGCTTGGTGGCTTAAATCTGCTTCCCACTATCTTGGAAAGATAAGATTTGCCGTCTTCGATCTGCTCCACTACTGCTTAGGGAGATAAGATCTACAATCTTCAACCTTCTCCGCTGCTGCTCAGAGAGACAAGGCTTGGTGTTTCACCGGTTTGTTCTCTGGGGAACATGACCTGTATAATTCATTTTATGAACCTAATCATGCCTAGTGATTAGGATGTCATGATCAAAATGAGTCAAATGCTCCTAACTAGGTATGTATGAATGATGTTTGCATGAATGCGGGATGTCAGTTTTCAAGAATTATCATTTCTTAAAGTTTATTAAGGTTTTTTTGCTGATGCCTTTTGCTTGGCTAACATCTCCGAAGAAACACTTAACCAAATTGCCTCCCATTGTGCACTTCAAAGCTCAACCCTCTAGGACGTAGAATTCGCACCATATTCCTTCCATCTAAGAGTAGGGAAATTTTTGACTCTTCTTGATCCTCTCCTACAGATTATGAGATTCGTTTACACCACTCCCAGGGTGTCCTACCAAATGCTCATGCCCAAATGGGGAGCTTCCTTTCCATAGGGGACTCTTTCTACCCCATCAAAACTTTTTGTCGTCTTATTCGATATTTAGACAACCAAATCTGAAAAAACGGTCTTAATTTAGACTTTTTCTTTCTTAGCCTCTTGAACTTTTGAACTTGGTGCGTTCTAAACAATAGTCCTGTTTCAGGTTACTAAATTATTTAGAAATTCCCATAGTAATATACAAAACTTCTTTTGTGAAAGTTTATTAGTCCATCAATCATTATTCTAATGCAACATGCTTGCGTAAAGAAAAAATACTGAGTAAGAGATTAATTCAGTTCATAACTCGAATAATAAAAAGGAATTTATTGATAGTAAGTGTCTTGAAAAGAAAAAGTATTCAAGAACAACAAAAAAATGAAGTATTTACAAGAATCAACAAACTTGGTAAAACCGAGTCATAAAAATAATTGATTTCCATATTCTATGCTTATTATGTGTGTACATGAGTATGTGGAAGTTTCATTCTCCAATTTTGCCAATTGCATGAGAAATTATTAAATAGGGATTGATATGAGACATGGTGAAAATATGATAGGCTAATTTAAAATGGTCTATTAATGCATGTTGTGAAAATGATGGGTTTGCATGTCAAATTACCCAAAATTTGAGCTAGTGGTTGGCCATGCTATGGGTGGAAACATGTTGGGAACATGTTGGCCTAGTGAGGTATGTAGGAAAAAATAAAATAAGGGGCATGGGCATAAAATAATGAAAAGGAGTATGATGAATACAAAAAAAAATGTGTGTAGTTGTTTCCCCCCCATTGCCGTGAGCTAAAGAAAAGAAAGGAGAAAATTTTTGTTCATCCTTTCTCATCTTCATTTAGCCGAAACTAGAAAGAAAAAAACAAAGAAAAAAAAATGCTCATCCTTTGGTTCATCCTTGGCCAAAAATTTTAAGGAGGAAGGAAGAAGAAAGGTTGAAGAGGTTCGGCCATGCATGTAGCTAGGCTAAGGTATGTTTGATGATGTTCCATGAGATGCATGCATGTTTTAGTTGTTAGCTTGAGTTCTACCTAGCCCATGGTCTAAATCTTGCTATGTGATGGAAATGACACTCGGCCATGGATGCATCATTCTTGGTTGATGTTTGATGTTGTGGTGATGAGGCATGAGGATGAGTTAAGATTCGGCCTAGGTGGAGTTTGTGTTAATGCCATTGCATGCTAAATATGAAGCTTGTTAATGATGCATGTGATGGTGGCTTGATGATTCTTGAACCTCCTTTTTAGCATTTTTGAGTGAGCACATATGTGCATTGGTTGCTAAATGGAGAAGAATCGGCTAGCAAGTTGTGTGCTAAGGCCGAATATAACTTTTGCATGTTAATGAGCAATGCATGTGTTAAATTGATGGAAAGGGAGAGGATGCTTTACTAGTGTGTATATGTGTGTATTAGCCAAGTTTTGAACTTGAAACAAAAGGGTGTTTAGTCAATACAAGTGACCATACTTGTAGAATGTATTAAGTGTTGAAATCGGCCCCAATCTGACAACACCCGAGGTAAGTTCTTGAGTAAGAGAGCTTAAATTATGATGTGATTAGATCATGTTTTAAGCAAATTAAAATCATGCTCTTTGTGTGGCTATTGAGCCGAATTTGCAAGAATGATAAACGTCTTGTGTTTGAGTTTTGCTAACGAAAATGAAATACGAATGGGCCATGATTTATTGTTAAATGTGCATGGTTATTTGAATGATGTCCGGGCTAAGTCCCGAAGGCTTGTGCTAAGTGACAATATCCGGACTAAGATCCGAAGGCATTTGTGCGATATACTAATTCCGGGCTAAGCCCGAAGGCATTTGTGCGAGAACTAATTCCGGGCTAAGCCCGAAGGCATTTGTGCGAGTTACTAAATCCGGGTTAAGTCCCGAAGGCATTTGTGCGAATTACTATAACCGGGCTATGTCCCGAAGGCATTTGAACGAGGAGCTATATCCGGTTAAATTCCGAAGGTACGTGATTTGGGAATGAATGAACTTGCTGTAAAATTCCAGTTAATACTCTCGAAACATCCCAACATTGAGGTATGTTTCGTATGTGCTTGAATTTAGTTGAGCCCTTACAAATAAGTATTCGCTCAGTTGATAAATGAGCTACCGGCCTTTGGCTGAGTTGATCTTTTGTGTATGTACATAAGGGTTGATAATGTGAAGCAAGTACGATATCGTAAATTTGTGCATATGAAATTATCCGTTTAGCTATATGAATGCTATACTTTTGTTGTGCTGGAATTCCTTGCTCAAAACTTACTAAGCATAAATTGCTTACTCCGTTTCATTGCTCCTCTGTTTTATAGATTTGGTTCTCCAGCTATCGGACTCGGGATCTTGAAGTCAAAGTCGCCCACACTATCAAAGCCCCCCCTTTTGGTACAATTTTAGTTGAACTTCGAAATGGCATGTATAGGACTACCCGTTTGTTGTGGGTCGTGGACCCTTTGGACTTGTATAAATTTTGGATAGCCATGCGAAAATGGCTTATATGTGTTTGAGTATAATGTTATAATCATTTGGTGTGGATATGCTTGACAAGGATTGGCCACGGGGATGGTTAATAACTTTCATAAATTGTGCTATTTATGCAAAAAGGGCTAGTTGAATCATGGAAACTATGAAATAGGTAAAGTCTACCTTAAAGGCAGATGCTGACAGCAGCAGTGATGTAGATTTGGAAAATCACTAAAAATAGTAGGAATGGAATTAAATAGTGAATAAATTATGTAAACAAACCTTGATGAATCTACTTTCATAGGAAAGTAACAAAACAATCATACGGACAGTATGTTAAGAGATATTCAGGTTCTCGTGAGACAGGGCCAGAACGGTTTCTGGATTCCCTGTTCCGACTTTGGAAATTCATTATAAATTAACCAGAGATAATTAGGAGTCATACCATATATGTATAGATTCTTCTCTGAGTCTAGTTTCTATAGAAACAAACGGTATCAGTATTGGAGCCCTGTACAAGGAGATATCCAAGTCGTAATGCGCAAAGGTCAGGGTAGTCGATCCCTGTAACATGGGAGACTTTGACTAATAAACTGTACTAATTGGCCCGACCAAAAATTCTAGAAAAAAATATGTAGATGGGCATATGAGTCTAGTTTCAGGGAAAAATCACGAAACTGATTTTTGAGTTGTGAAACTCAAGATATGATTTTTAAAACGACTAGTACGCAGATTGGCAGTGTCTGGGAAATATTTTTTATAAGGGGTTTAAAGTCTGTTAACACCTCGTGCAAATAATATGAATACTAGGTGCTTTGGATATCGCCGCTCGAACTTCTCTATGCAAACCAAGAACCATTCTGAATTTAACATATGTTTAGGGGATCTACAGTACCTTGTCGATGCCCCAAGACGTCGTATATCCTTTTCTTGTTGACTTAAGCGAAGCAATATCACCATATGCCCCAATCTGACAATGTTTGAGCCGCCCTTTTTGGGTTTTCAACTCAAACCCCTTTTGGTCTCAAGGCGCCTTTTTCGGGATTTCACCTTGACCTCTCCTTTTTTTTTCAAGGAATCAGAGCGCCCTTCGCGGGTTTTCACTTTGATTCCTCCCTTCCTTCAAGTGAAATATTTCTTGACTGAATCTAAATTTACAGGATTCGGAAGATTTTTGCCATCCATTTCACTCAAAATCAAAGCGCCTCCAGAAAAAGCATTTTTCACAACATAAGGTCCTTCCCAGTTTGGCATCCATTTCCTTCTGAAATCCTTTTGTAAAGGGAGGATATTTTTCAAAACCAAATCCCCTTCATGAAATTTTCTGAGACGAACCTTCTTATTATAAGCTCGTATCATTCGCTTCTGATACATTTGACCATGACGAATAGCTTTTAATCTTTTCGCTTCAATTAGGTTCAACTGATCATACCGAGATTGGATCCATTCAGTCTCATCCAATTTTAACTCAGCCAATACCCGGAGAGAAGGAATTTCCACCTCAATAGGTAGAACTGCCTCCATTCCATAAACCAAAGAAAAATGTGTTGCCCCAGTAGAAGTCCTGACAGATGTTTGGTAAGCCAAAAGAGCGAATGGTAACTTCTCATGCCAATCCTTGTAAGTTTCAGCCATTTTTACCACAATCTTCTTAATGTTTTTGTTGGCCACCTCTACTGCACCATTCATTTTTGGACGATACGGTGACGAATTATGGTGTCTGATATTGAACTGATTACAGACTTCTACTATTGTGCTGTTGTTCAAATTCAATGCATTGTCAGATATAATCCTTTCAGGCATTCCATATCGACATATGATATCTTTCTTCAAAAACTTACTGACTGCTGACTTCGTGACATTAGCATATGAAGCTGCTTCTACTCACTTAGTAAAGTAGCCAACAAACACAAAAATGAAACAATGTCCATTAGAAGCCTTCGGTGATACTGGCCCAATGACATCCATACCCCACATAAAGAAAGGCCACGGAGAAGTCATAACATGAAGAGGAGAAGGAGGCGCGTGTAGTTTATCCCCATAAATTTGGCATTTATGGCATTTCTTGGCATGGTTGATGCAATCTCTTTCCATAGTAGACCAGTAATATCTAAATCTCATAATCTGTCTAGCCATGGTAAATCCATTAGCGTGCGTTCCACAAACACCCTCATGGACTTCTTCTAAAATTTCCTTAGCCTCTACAACGTTCATGCACCTCAACAATACTCGATCCTTTCCCTTTTGTATAGGATCTCTCCATCTAAGACATAGTCAATAGCTAGTCTCCTCAATGTCCTCTTATCATTCTTCGTTGCTTGATCAGGATATTCACGATTCTTCACATATAGCAATATATTTGGTACCAGGGACGATTATCATTCTCCACTTCTTCAATGCTGTAATAGTGGGTCGGGATCTCATAAATACTAATTTGAATGGGCTTCATGTCCTCTAACTGATTCACTTTAATCATGGAAGCTAAAGTAGCAAGAGCATCAGCCATCTGATTTTCTTCCCGTGGGAGATAACAAAAAGTAATGTTATCAAACTCTTCAATCAATTCCAGAACCAATCTCCGATAATGGATCAACTTGGGATCTCTCGTTTCCCATTCCCCTTTTAATTGATAAATTACCAATGCTGAGTCTCCATACACTTCTAGTATCTTAATCTTCCGTTCTATGGCTGCTCGAATCCCCATGATGCAAGCTTTATATTCGACCATATTATTAGTGCAATCGAAGTCCAATTTACTGGTGAAAGGATAATAATCTCCGTCTGGAGATATCAAGATTGCCTCAATCCCATTGCCTAATGCATTCAAAGCTCTATCAAAGTTCAACCTCCAAGAATGATTTTCTTGGGGATCCTCTTCAACGTTTGCCACACACATCAAGTCTTCATTTGGGAAATCAAAGTCTAGAGGTTCATAATCCTCTAAAGCTCTACTAGCCAAGAAATCTGCTATCGCACTCCCTTTGATGGCCTTCTGACTTACATATACTATATCAAACTCGGAGAGTAAGATTTGCCATCTAGCCATTCTCCCATTCAACTCCATTGACTCCATCATATACTTTAAAGGGTCTAATTTTGAAATTAGCCAAGTCGTATGATAGAGTAAGTATTGCCTCAACCTCTTGGTTGTCCAAATAAATGCGCAACATAATTTTCGATAGGCGAATATCTCATTTCACAATCAGTGAATTTCTTACTGAGATAGTATATCACCCTTTCTTTCTTTCCAGTCACATCATGTTGACCCAGCACGCATCCCATAGAGTTGTCGAACACCGTTAAATACAAAATCAAGGGTCTATCTGGACTAGGTGGTGACAGCACTGGAGTATTGGATAAGTATTGCTTTATCTTTTCAAAGGCTTTCTGGCATTCTTCATTCCAGACATCAGGATTATGTTTCTTCAAAAGGCGAAATATAGGATCACATTTCTTAGTCAACTGTGAAATGAACCGAGCAATGTAATTTAATCTTCCTAAGAAAACTAGAACTTCTTTCTGGGTACGTGGTGGCGATAAATCTCGTATTTCCTTGACTTTGTCTGGATCTATCTCGATTCCTTTTTCATTGACTATGAAGCCTAACAACTTTCCTGACCTGGCTCTAAAAGTACATTTTGTCGGATTAAGCTTGAGCTGGAACTTCCTTAATTTTAAGAACAATTTTCTCAAGACCTGCACATGTTCCTCCTCTGTTCTGGATTTGGCAATCATATCATTAACATATATTTCAATTTCTTTGTGCATCATATCATGAAACAAGGCTACCATGGCTCTCTGATATGTTGCTCCCGCATTCTTTAATCCGAATGGCATCACCTTATAGAAAAATGTTCCCCACAAAGTAATGAACGTAGTCTTTCCCATATCTTCCGGATGCATCTTTATCTGATTATATCCCAAGAACCCATCCATAAAAGAAAATAGTGAAAATCCTACCATATTATCCACCAGAGTATCAATATGTGGCAATGGGAAATTATCCTTTGGACTTGCTTTATTCAAATCCCTGTAATCCACACACATTCGTACTTTTCTATCTTTTTTAGGGACTGCAATGATGTTGGCTACCCATTCAGAATATTTGACCTCCTGTAAAAACCCAGCATCAAACTGTTTCCTACCCTCCTCTTTTATTTTTGAGCACAATGTCAGGCCTCATTCTTCTGAGCTTCTGTTGAACTAGTTTGCAATCCTCTTTTATAGGTAGGCGATGCACTACAATGTCAGCACTCAATCCGGGCATATCTTGGTATGACCATGCGAAGATATCTTTGAATTCTTGGAGTAATTCAATTAGGTCTCGTCTTGTCTTTGTGGAAATCTCAGTTCCAATTTTCACCTCTTTTCCTTCTTCCAAGCTCACAATTTCTACTGATTCTTTGTGAGGTAGGATTTGCTTTTCCTCTTGTTCTACCATCCTCAGCAAGTCCAAAGATAAACCACTATCTTCATCACCTTCAAAGTCGTGCGATCCCTCTAAACACATGTTTCGTTCAAAAGGGCACTTTGAGCTCGTAGCGGCGTCATTCACGTCATTGATACACAGGGACCTAATATGGTTACAAAAGAATGTATGAATTTATGTACAATTATTTGTGCAATGAAAGAATATATTTACTTGTATGGAAAGAATGAAAGAATATTTACTCGAAACAACTGCAAAGATGTATTTTATTAAAATAATGATGTTAAACATAAGCCTATTTCACAAAAGAGTTCTTGTTATTTCTAGGCTAAAACAACAAGTTTGTTCTGAACATTACTCTGAGACAGCTCTAAAGACTTTAAGTATTTCTTCCGCAGTCAAATTGTCTAAGACACTCCTAGGCTCATAAGGACGAATGTCTAACCAGCTCCTCTCTTCTTTCACATGCTTATGAATGGCATTGATGTGCATATTTCCTAACGTCTCTTCGATGCTTTCCTCAACCAATTTCTTTCTTTCATGATGAATAACTCCTCCAGATACGAAAGTTTTGGATATGTGGGGAATTATCATTGGCTCCCACTTAGCTTCCTCCCCATTTAGGCGCGCCCTTCTCATTTCCTACCTTTTTTCTATCTCTTTCTTTCTCTGTCCTCTATCTGGCTTGTATCCTAAGCCAAAGTGATCCTACTTTTCTTTCAGCACTGGAACCTCAGTCCTCCCTTGAAGATATCTCCCTAGCCCTCTTCTGGGTAAAGCTCCTTTTCCTACCAACAACTGTAAACCCATCTATGTAGTTTTGGATAATTTTGGCACCAAAATTTTGCTCCCTTCAGGAACAAATGCCGCATTTACAAACTCTAAAAATTGAAATGAGCATTCTACTGACTCGTCATTGGTCTCCACGTATGGCGTCTCATTGGATACAGCTGCTATTATATCCTCTTCGGCATTTATTGTCACTAGCCGACCATCTGACACTAACTTCAATATCTGATGTAATGATGACGGTACTACCCCCGACGAATGTATCCATGGTCTTCCTAATAAACAATTATAGGAAGGTTTGATGTCCATCATAATAAAATCTATCTCATAAACTGTTGGGCCAATCAGTAGAGGTATCTCAATTTTTCCCATGACCTTCCTTTCTGTACCGTCAAAAGCCCTCACTACATTTTGACATGTTTTCATGTGCGAACTGTCTATGGGTAGCCTTTTGAGTGTGAATAATGGCAATACGTTCAAAGCCGATCCATTGTCAATCAATACTCCTGGCAAAATATACCCCTTGCATCGTGCAGTGATATGCAAAGCTTTGGTAGATCCCATGCCCCCAGGAGGTATTTCATCATCATTGAAAAATATGAAATTATCAGCACTGATATTATTGACCAACGAATCTAGTTTGCTGACAGAAATATCCTTGGACACATAGGTCTCATTTAGCATCTTCATCAGCGCATTTCGATGTACTTCTGAATTCAAGAGTAAGGCTAGCACAGATATGCGAGCCGGTTGTTTATGCAACTGCTCGACGACATTATACTCACTATGCTTCAAAAATTTGAGGAATTCCACAGCTTCTTCCTCCTTCACTAGCTTAACTATTTCCCCTTTTTACTCCCCTATTATGGCCCCTTTCATAGGTTCTGGATTGGCACTCACACACTAGCCTTTTGTAGTCTCTTTTCCAGGGATAGTTGTACTGCACTCGTAGCTCCATGGAACCTTCCTACTGTCCTGGTAAGAAAAGGTTGCAGGTTTCTTTATTATGATTCTTGGTATTACTGGCGTTCTCACTTAATCCTTCTTTGGTCGCGAGATGATGACCACATGCTGCGCTACTCTTGGAACCTTCGAGGATTCAGATGTGCAAATGCTCCCTTCCTCCTTAACTTCTTCATAAAATTCCATTTCCTTATTATCCATCAGGCCTTGAACCAGGGCTCTGAATTCTGTGCATTCCTGGATTTCATGTCCCTCCTCATGATGGAACTCATAGTAATTTTCCTTCTCTTCAAAGCTTCTTTTTGAATCCACTACCAGCAACCCTCTTTCTACCATCTTCTACCAAATCCATCTCAAAGGAATCTTTACTTCTGCGATGTCCTCTTTGATTTTCCTACCCATGTTACCTCCTATCATGTTCACTCTATTTTCATTATGATTAGGTAACGGATTCTCTGTACTGGGCGAATCATCCACTTTAACGATACCCATGCTTATGAGTCTTTCTACCAGCTTCTTAAATGCCGTACAATGTTCTATAGAATACCCTACGATTCCTGTGTGATAATTGCATTATGCATTTGCGTAATACCACTTGGGGTACGGAGGCTGTAGATGTTTCAAGTGGTAAGGGGAAACCACATGTGCATTAAATAGATTCTGATATAGTTCCTTATACGACATCAGAATCGGCGTAAATTGAAGCTTCTCCGTATTTTGCCTTGTATCAGATCCTCGTTTTGATGATCCTTATTGGTTAACAGCCACTTTTCCCGGCTAATTCACCGTAATTGTATTTGAATATGAACTTGTATTGTTGACCTCATTTTCCTTCTTCTTCGAGGCCGACCTTCTACTACTTTCTCCCACATCTATCTTCTCGCTTCTGATAGCATTTTCTATCATTTCGCCATTCATAACTATGTCAGAAAAGCTTTTAGTAGCACTTCCTAACATGTGTGTAATAAATGGGGCCTTCAAGGTGTTAACGAAAAGCATTGTCATCTATCTTTCTAGAAGAGATGGCTGAACTTGTACGGCAACCTCCCTCCATCTCTGTACGTATTACCTAAAACTTTTGCCTGGTTTCTTTTCCATATTCTGCAAAGTGATCCTATAAGGTACCATGTCAGTCACATGACTGTACTGTTTTATGAACGCCTGTTCCAGATCTCTCCATGAATTAATTTGGGTACGGTTCAATCGATTGTACCACTTGGATGCTGCCCCTGTGAGGCTATCCTGGAAGCAATGTATCAAGAGTTGGTCATTATTGACATAACCGGTCATTCGTCTGCAGAACATGGTAATATGAGCTTCAGGGCTACTAGTTCCATTGTACTTCTCAAACTCTGGCATTTGGAACTTGTAAGGGAGTACTAAATTCGGGACCAGACTCAATTCTTTAGCATCCATCCCATAGTAGCTCTCCGTACATTCTGTCACTCTAAATTTCTCTTCCAGCCATTTGTACTTCTCCTCTAACTATTTTGGCAACTCGTCATTC
This sequence comes from Gossypium hirsutum, assembly GCF_007990345.1. NCBI lineage: Eukaryota > Viridiplantae > Streptophyta > Magnoliopsida > Malvales > Malvaceae > Gossypium > Gossypium hirsutum. The sequence continues at coordinate 53,957,204 of NC_053442.1, forward strand.
ATTTTCTCCTTTCCAGCCGTCTCATCGAAATCAGGGATAATAGGATTAACAAGGTTGGCTCCGGGGTTAGAGCCTAATCCTGCCTGGAGATTCATTACCGTTACAGCGTCACCCTGAAATTGTTAAGGATTAATGGTAACAGAGGACCTACGCGGGTATATCTCAACTTGCTGGGAAGTAAAGTCTGGAGGATAAACAGGTCCCTCATTGTCTCCTTCTTCAACATTGAGCACAGAGCCTTTTCCTTTATCAATTCCCTTGTTGAACCATTGAGTTAACTGGGCCATCATACTCCCTTAAGATTCCATCATTTTGTCTATCATTTTTTGCTGCTCATTCATTTGCTTTTGAAGCTGCTCCTGCATTTCCTTTTGGGACTGTTCTAGCCTTTCCATCCTTTAATCCATATCCTTAGTTTTTGATCGAGTACCGTAGAGGTGTTTAGTAGGCTGGTTGGTTTCCAGATTAACTGAGGAGTAATGTAAATTAATTAAAATCTTTTAATATTTTTAAATGCATATGAAGTAATGCAATGCATGAATGCAAAAAAGACATCAATTTTGATTCAATTCTATATAAGAAAACTTTACTAGAAAGCAAATTTCTGTACATAAAGTGAATTACAAATAAAGCTTTGCCCTATTGCTTAGCATTCTAATCTTCCTAAGTAACACAGCTAACTCTTGCCCCCGATCTGATTCTAATTCATACTTCATACTCAGCATGTCTACTTGTACTGCCAAAGCTTGTACATGTCAGCTACTTCTCGGATCTGGACCACAGCTTCCTCCATAATATGATCTCTGCTCCTAACTTAGTTCTGAAAGTAGTGTAGCTGTTCCTTATTACGATTTTCATTTGCTTCCAAGTGCTTGATCCAGTTTTCACGATTTTGCAATGCCATTTCTAGTTCTTTAATTCTTTGCTTCATTTCCTCAATCTTGTTCAAGCTTGCTTTTAACTCTATTGCGGAATTTCGATTTCGATACTGATGAAGAGATCCTTCCAACACGATCACCCTATCCTTTAACTTACCTTTTTCCTTTTGGCTTTCTGACAAACTCTTTTCTAAAGTCTCGTTTCGTCTCTGCATTTCTTGGAATTTCTGTTCCCATCTATCGGCTTTGTTCTTTTCTTCTCGAATTTCTGCTCGCCACTGTTCTGACGTTTTTTCCAGCCCGGTAGTTCTCATTGACAGATGTAACTTTTTATAATCCGTCTTCAGACTACCCAGCTCCTCCTCAGCCTTATTTTTCTCTTTCCTTAATTTCTCAGTTTCAAGCTTCTAAACGTCTATGTCCAATCTCAAGTTTGTCTTTTCTTCCTCTATTTGCTCTATCTTCTTTTCTAAATCCGTATTTCTTCTCTCAAAATCTCGTCTTATGATTTCCAACTCAGAAGGAATAACCCCCAAATGCTCCTCTATTGGCTGGTGACCCTCTTGATTTACCTTGGGTATATTGTCATTGATTCTCCTACCCCACCATTCCTTATACTCAGGAGTTGTCATCAGACCCACAACTAACCCCCTCATTCGGCGAGTCTGTTTCCACGCGCTAGACATCTCTTGAATCTTCTTTCTATAACCATCATATTTGTACGAAAATTCATAATCACCTATCCCTTGGGTCGCAGGTATAAATTGTCTTGACCTATACTATCTCAATACCAACAACGGGGCATATCCACTAGCTCCCTAAATCCCAAGTAGTGGAACCCAATCGAAATTACCACACCTATACAGGATCTCATCTGGAAGTAACCAAGGAGCTCTCCACTCAACATCTTCCTCCTAAAGACTTTAAAGAATCGCCATCCACTTCTCCTCTGAAATGTCATCTCTCCTCGGCGTAGCTACTATCCCCTTTAGTGGTGAATAATTTTCAAAGAAAACCCAATACGAAACCTTATCCACCCTCAAAAAATGACTGTGAAACCATACAAGTAGAAACTGTTCACATCCAATAAATCTACCTTCACCTGTTTTTCGGCATGCACTCAACGACCTGAAGGGTTCTGCCAAAATTGCCAGAATTGGTGTAACCTTCTTATCAAGTCGGTCAAATAAATCGGTGACTGTTTCATCCACATGCCCCAAGGCCTTGGGGAAGACAACCAAGCCATATATACTTAAAGCAAAGACATCTAACCTCTTTCTCACGTCTGGGTGCGTTAGAATTGTATCTTTCAAACTTCTCCAAGGAGCGTATTTACTATCCCCCTTTTGCTTAATCCGTGCAGCAACCCACTGCTCACTCATCCCTATTATACCTATCAGCTTCTTTGAAAAGGTTGGCATATTTACCGCTCTCGAGTAGACGCTGTCCACTTGAAACTTTGAACATCAGAGTAAAGCCACATATTCTTCTATCGTAGGCACCAAATCGACATTCCCAAACGTGAAGCAACTGTAAGCATGATTCCAAAACTGGGCGAGAGCTCGAAACAAATGTTTGTCTACCTACACATCAAGCAAATAAGACAAATCCCCATAATTGTCATAAAATAACTGTCTAACCTCATTATTCCACTGATACCAGATTTCCTTCAACTCTTGCAAATTGTTTTGAGTTACACTGATGCAAGTAAAATCTCATAATTCTGATACATACCCATCAGCCAGGCTATCGCCCTTTTCTTGTTGTGTTGTTTCAGACCAAGTTCGGACAGCCGCATTATCCTCTACTTTATCAAGAAACCCTTTTTCCATGACGAGCTTTCTATCTAGCAATCGAATCTGAACTGACGCCTTTTATGATGAAATGAAATGCCATGTCATGCAAACAAAATTAGACACAAAAGTCAGTATCAAATATAAGCATATAATCAAGAAAGAGTAAAACGTCTATTAGGACATCTGCTAAGGTTTAGTGTAATTCTACCTAAGGCAAGCTCCTAAGGCTTATTATATGTGGTTTGGCTCTAAAGTAAAGGTACTCGAACCAGCAGATTCCTTGATCTTCACCCATTACAGGCTCATATAGATCAAGTTCAGTTCAGGGGGACACATTTTCCCTATGACTATACGGAGATGAAAATCTCAAGAAGGCATAGGTACCGATGTATCCCGAAAGCGATCCACTATCCTATACGAAGGTGAAAACCTCATGAAGGAATAGCTTCTCACTCCCACTTAGAGGGTAAAATTATCCAGTACATGTAATGTACAATGCAAAATAATTTAAAGTACTTAAATCAATTAAGCATGAATGCAAGAGGATTTTTCAAATGAATTTCATTTTTTCGACTATAAGACAAAAAATTAATCAACTTTGTGGCTCGACTCTCTTATTTTTTTAAAAAAAATGTTTTGTCTCCAGTGGAGTCGCCAAACAATTGAAACTATTCTTTTGAAAAATAAAAGTTTTAGGTTGTCAACTTTTAAAAAATGAAAATTGGGAGTCGCCACCAATCTTTTATTAAGGTGTGATTGGATCACCTAAAAAACGGCTTTGGTCTACGAGTTTTAGAAAAACGGATTTGGGAGTCGGTTACGTACGAGGAAGGATTAGCACCCTCGTAACGCCCAAAATTGGTACCTAGTTAATTAATTAGTGTCTTAATGTTGAAAATTTGAAAAATATAATCCTTAGCAAAAACTTAAAAACGTTACGTATTAAGACCCTTATCATTTCAGAGAAAGAAAATGCCACACCCAATGCGTTAGGGCACGACATTCTAATTTCCTCAAAAATGAATTAGGCCAAAATACTTGTACAATAAAAACTTAAAAGAATATCCATTTATTCAAGATTTAAGAAATCGCGGCCCAATACGTTAGGGCACAATTCCTCCAAAATTCCAAACTCGGAATATTTCCTTTATTATTTTTTAGAAAAAATCTTCATTTCAAGAAATCAATGCGTCACATCCAATACGTTAGGACACAACGTGTTGAATTCCCAATAATGAGTTCTTATGTTTTTGATTAAAGAGAAATGCTCGATTGTTAGATTTAACGAAGAAAATCGGAACCCAATACGTTAGGGCTCAATTTCCTTGAAAATCCTAAATACAAGCATTCTCTCAATTTTGAAAAGTTTGAAATCGAGTAAAAAAAATGATGTGATGCTACATTAAATATACAATGCAATAATAAATATTATAGCGTCATAGAAATAATATAAATAAATGAATAAATAAAATCAATATACATAATAAAAATAATCACATACAAAATATCAAATAAATGATCAAAATAAAAATAAAAACAATTCTTTTTAACATATAAACGAAAACATGAATTAATAATCGAACGAAGAAAATAAACAAAATATAAAGAATAAAAGGCACATAATATATGCATTGAAATTAAAAGTCATACACATAATTTACATATGAAATCTTGGGCTATGAAACTTATACATACATGATGCATTTATGAAAATAAAGGAAAAAATATAAATTATAAAGTATATAAAAAACATATATTTGCATTTTTAAAAATAAATATATTCATATATATATATAAATAAATAAAAATTAGTTAAAAATATTAATATGTATACATACATATATATACTAAAATTAATATATACATATAGATGAAAAAATTACATATAAATAAAAATAAAATAAAAATAATTATATTATACTACAAAAATAAATATGCGTATGTGAAAAATATATATATACATATATTTTTTAAAAAATAATTAAATATGAAAAAGAATAAAAAACTAATTAATAAAAAATAAAGAGAATGAAAAAAGACTAATTTGAACTGTAAATAAAAATTCTGAGGCAAATCTATAAATAAATGGAAACTGAAGGACCAAATTGAACGCACATATTACATGGAGGGACCGGAAGGGAAAATTTCCCTATTTCCCTAAACGGCGTCGTCCAATCAGGATCGAACTGAATATTAAAATGAATAAAATGGTAAATTTAAAAATAAAATAAAAACTTAATTGTAAAGATATTAAAAGGCAGAGGGGCTAAAAGTGTAAATTTCCCCTCCGCATAAAAACGTGCGGATCCTAAGGTGGATCGGGTCGGGTACTCAAAACGACGCCGTTTTGGGCGTTTGGGGGGCTATCCAAAACGACACCGTTTACCCTATATAAGCCCCCCAATCTTCAAAAAAAATCATTTTCCCTTTCTTAAAAAAACCCTAAAAAGAGCTCTCAACCTCTCCCCTCTCCTCCGGGCACCGGCCTAAGGCCTAGTCATTGGCCACCGTGCCGGCCGCCGATTTCCAGTGCCTGCACTGCCGTATGCGGTGGCCGAAAAAGGGGAAAACTCCCTATTCGGCCCTTTCGGCCTCCCTTAACCCGAATCCGGGCTCAAATCCTCCGAAAATTGACAAAAAATACCCCAAAAGCCCTCGGAACCTTTCGACTTCCGATCGTCTATCCTTGGAGACGAACCTCGGCCGTTCCAACGGCGATTCAGAAGCAAACCAAAGTAAGTTCTTTACTCTTTGTTTTATTGTGTTTTAGTAAAGTAAAAATAATAATAAAAATAGAGAAATAATCGATGCAAAAAAAATAAAATATCAACCTTTTTGAGTTTTGATTGATTCTCTGTTTGTGTTGTAAAATATCGTGCTTTTTTATCGATTTCGAATCCGGCCTCATTACAGTATGTTAAAATTGCTTTTATAGCGATCGTCAATACAAGAAGAAAAGAAATAAATAAAAAGAGATCTTCCAATATTTGCTTGATTTGATTTGATTCCTTGATTTTCTTTCCTTTCTTGTGTTTGCAGGTGATTGCATGGAGATTCGGCTCTTGGTGATGGTTGTGGCGCGAAGATCTTGCTGTTGCTAGGGTTTCAGAAACTGTTCTCGCCTATTTGGGCTAAACTGTAATTGGGCTTTAGGTTTGGGTCACTTATTTTAGGCCTATTCTGTTGTAATTGGGTTTGTATTATTTGGGCCTTTTTACCCGGGCCAAAATCGGGTATTACATATCATATATCTTTCCTATTTAGGATTAAATATATATATTATATATCTTTAAAAATATTATGTCTACTAATGGATTACTCTATTTTTGTTAACTTGTACACAAGTTTAGTGAGAGAAAACATTTTATGTTAAAAGTTACTTTTTCAAAGTTTACTTAAGAATCATTATTGATGTAGTGGTAAAGAATTTGTTTATAAATTCATTAAATATGAGTTTAATCTCTAAGCATGTTAATTTTAATTCTTTTATTTTAAAATTATATAAATGTATAAAAATACAAAAATGTCATCAAAATAATAATAACAGTCATTTGGTAAAAAGGTATAGTAGTCATTTTCTAACTGAAATTTTATTAATCAAATGCTACATCAATAATCAAAATTAATACTATATGAAACATATTAGTATGTTCTTTTCTACATGTTATTAGGCTAAAATTAAAACACTAATAAGAATGAAAAAAAAAACATAGATGGGTAAATTGCACCAACAATACTTAAACTTTGTTTAAAATTATTTTTCAGTCACCTAAATTTTAAAAGTTACATAATATAAGTTTTTATATTTTGGTCACTCTTCCATTAACTTTCATTAAGAAGATGATGTGAAGCATTAATTTAAAGGGTTAACAACTAGTTTGGCCCTAAAATATCAGTTTTGATACTTTGTTAACATTTTCTTGAAAATGTTTCAAAAATATAAAAAAATCTTAAAAAATAAATAAAAATATAAAATAATTAAAATTAATAAATATTATAAAAATTCCAAAATAAAAAAATTATTAAAAAACATTATAAATTCATTACTAAACAATACATTCTGGAAATAAGAATTTTAAATAATTTATTTAATTTAAATTTATTGAAAAACATAAAAAAAATAAATTTAAAGATTAAATTGAAAATATTATTACCATTTGCCCGTTGAGTAGTTGAGGCTTAGGCAACAAGGCCGTCCAGGTTATGATTAATTCTCAAATCTCGAAATATCCATCAGGCTCCCCAAAAAGGGTGTGCCGTTTCTTTTTTGGGAAAACTAATAAATGGGTACCCAACTATGCTGATGTTCCTATTTTGGTCACCTAACTTTAAAATTCTTCACTTTAGGCAAGTTTTTTTAACTGGTATAATAACATATTTAGTCCTCAATACTTACATATTCTATCAAATTGATTCTATTTCTAGATAATTTAATAAATTTATCCATTCACATTTACAAATTCTATCAATTTAATCATCGAACTTCCTATCCAAACTTTTAGCTTTTAAAATAGACATCCCATATCTATAAAATTGTAAAACCCATGAAAAAAAACCTCCAATAAAAAAACTTTGATATATGTTTAGGTTTTACATTGAACTAACACTGCGTTTGGTTCGCTGTATTGGATTAGAGATGTATTGGATTAGAAGTGTATTGGATTAGAGGTGTATTGGATTAGAGGTGTAATAGCAAATCAACTGTTTGGTTGAATGTAATGGAATAGATGCGTAATAGTAATCTTGTGTTTGGTTGAATGGAATAGAGGTGTAATAGCATAGTGGAAAAAACTAAAATGACTAGAATACCCTTAGCATAAATTTATTTTGGTAAATGATTATTGTTATTGTTATTTAAATTTTAATAAGATTATTATTATCAATAATAAATATTTTAATCATATTTAAACATAATTATTATTAAACATATTTTAATTAAAATATATAATTTAATAAAATTCTTAATAATTACCAGAAATTTGTTTTGGTTAATTATTATTGTTATTGTTATTTAAATTTTGATAAGATTATTAATATGAATAATAAATAATTTAATCATATTTAAACATAATTATTATTAAATATATTATACTTAAAATATATAATTTAATAAAATTCTTAATAATTAATATTCTTATATGAATTTACTCAAATCATAATATATTATATGATACTATAAAAGATAATTTGAAATAATTAATATTAAATATATTTTAATTAAAATATATGATTTAATAAAATTTAAAATAATTATAACTAATAAAATTTAATAAGTAAGAATTGAACTCTAAAAAATAAAAAAAACATAACCATATCGAATTATCATCAAGAACTCGATTGAATTTACAACAATTCTGAATTAAACGGAAGTACTGCCTCAATATCTCACTTTCAACTAAAAATATAAAGCAAGCATTCAATAGAAGAAATTCAAGCCGATACAATATCTCTTTCACCTTGCTCTCAACTCCAATTGGCCTTCCATGAAACCGATTCTTCACTTCAAACAAAATAGCTCACCAATCTAGCAGGAAAACGAATACTGTCCAAAGTTGCCATTGAAAATAACCTCCAACTTCATGTGTCCATTCCACAAGTTAAGGGAAAAAGCAATCTCTGCCAATTCTGGATTTATATGATGCATTGATAAATCAGGAAATAGAAGGCCATGAGGTAAGGTTGCTAAAAAATCACAATGAATCAAAAGTAATTTACCTCTCCAGGAAGGCTAAATTGCCAAGAGCACATGTTTCCTCTAAAGCACCAAAAACCAGAAGACATATTTGTTGACAAGTTGCAGTACTGCCTCAAGATCTTAGTTCAACTACAATATAAAGCAAGCATTCAGCAGAAGAAATCAAAAGCTTACTTGTTCCTCGTTTTCAGCAGAAGGGAATCTCTACTTACTCTGCCTATGTCATGAGCACCAATGCCAGAAACTAAACAATGAAGCTGAATGATGTCCATCACTGATCCTATGAATTAAAACAATCAATGCAATCAGCTAAATTCAGAAAAACAATTCAGAAAAACAATTACATGACAATGAAACATGAAACATGAAATAGTATAAGAACAATTTTATTACCATAATCCAAGTTTTGGTTAGTTCCCATTGCAACGGTAACATAGACACAGAAACATGCTCAATCATAATGACAGATACAAACACAATAACATCAGTCGAGGAAGATTACCACCATTTGATTGATACGCATGAACCCCGCAATAGTACATTCAATGACATAGAGTTGCAACCAGTAGCTAAGGTTAAATCCAGACGCACCATTGGCAGTTTCTAATGAAACTCTGAGTCGGTTTTGTACACCTCTTCTTAGACTGCCTACGACTCTTTCCCATTTGACTATCTCTAGATTTCAGAAGGATGACTTACAAAGATCATCTATGTGACTGTGTCTATTATAAGAGAATGACACAATAGCACAGTAATTGTCTAATAATAACTGCAGGTATACGGAGAAGAGAACAACAAAGTGAAATATTAATAATATTTGGGCTTTGCATAACTGAATGTATGAGGAAATCATATGCGAAGTGCTTGAATTATATTCCTTCTAAGCTCACGGTTTTCTTTGGATTCCCCTCTGGTTCATCCTCACCAAAGAAACGAGATTCATAGGTTCACAGATTCACAGATTCTAACATGTAAGTAGTAGCACGAATTGTAAACAAAGAAAAGGATTTCATGAAGTTTATTACAATTGATTCTCCTAATTTGTGGTTGTTAATTGCATAAATATTATATTTGCATGAGCTTGCATTGTATTTTCTTACATTCCAAACATATGAAAATGGTAAATAGTAAATATATTAAACTCTCCTAGGAGGAAGACAACTTCATCCATGGGGGACTGCAGGACACAGTTCTGGCATTTACTAATGGTTTGAGGCTGTGGCTAAGAACGAGCTCAAATAAATACAGACAGTGAGATAGGATCATCTCAAAAGATACTGGTTTTTATTTTCATTGCCACATTACGAGTTTGTATTCTTTGAGAGTTTCTAACAATTCTATGCAATACCAAGATGCAAAAGATCGATAGCCCAACAAAGGGGGCGGATGATCATTTATTTTTCATTCTCAAAGCGGAGCATTCATCATCAGTCTTAGATATTCATCCATCGAAACTCAACAACAAACAAATTATTACCATTTACCATAGGTGAAAAAAAATCTTTGCAACCCACACATCACAAGACTTCCACACAAAAGGTAAGAACACAAGGAAGTGTTGGGGAAGCTCATTAGCAAGTTTGTTATAAGTAACCTATGAACATTTAAACATGTCAATGCTCAAACTCACTCACCACTACCTTCTAATTCCATGGCCTTTAAACTTTCTGCCATCATTTGATCTCTGTTCTGTCTTTGTCTTTCTACAGCAACCATATACAGGGCTACATAAGAACTAATTGTGAATTACCAGCAAGAACAAGGAAACAAGATGAAGTTTATAATTCAAGAGTGAAAATAATTCAACAAAAAAGTGAAAATAATCCAATTTATCTGTCCGCATCTATCCTTCCTACAATTCACCTTTTAACAATTATAGACCTAGTAAGAAACCTATAACAATCACAAAAGGCACCAGCACTACTAAACAAACCCACACCAAAATAAAAGGATAAGCATTTACAAGTATTCTGAACAAGATCCAAGTTAGTAAGCAACTTTCCCATGTTTAGTTGTTACATGGCATGTTGAACATCTGCTATTCTGCAAAACTCCAAAAACAAAGAGTACTTCAAAAGCTGCTTCAAGGTGTAATTCATAATTTGACGGGACACTAGGATGCGAGATTGGAAAGAAAAGAGTACCTTTGTGCAAAATGGTTAAAATATAACTGTAGAAGCTAAAAAGAAACTACATATATTTCTACAACTTCTGCTTTGACCTCGTCCTCATTCCAATTTTCTCATTCTCATCTAGTTTGGGAACTACGTTGTTTTCAAGCTTTGTGCCTCCTTCTGACACGTCTTTCATTGGCTACAGAATAAAAACACTTATGAACCGCAAGGATACAAAATAGAAAGACTGAAAAAGACACCCAAAAACAAAAGAACCTGATCAACTTGTATAACTATTATGAGAAATTTAATAACTTGATCATAAATGGGGAATGCTACTGTTAAAGACCCGGGGAACACAAATGAGGGGAAAAGCAAACAAAATACAAATGCACATTGTAAATAAGAGCCTAGTAAAATGTTGATACTGTCATCTGCATGCAAGAAAAAAGGAATTTGCATATAGCTAGAATCAGCCTTTACCTGATAGGGCTTGGTAACTTGAGAAACCTTCCCCAAATGTGCTTCTTGAACAATTACTGGATCCCTAGATCCACCATTCTCTCCTGAAGCACTTGCAAGACTGCAGATTCCTCCACTTTGAGGAATACCCTGCATTGATTCTGCTACAATATCCTGCAAATGATCAGTATTTCCTAGATTGGAAGAATCAACTACAACCTTTTTTTCAAAAGTCTCTTCCAAAATCTCTGTTATTTTATCAACAACCAGTGCATTAGTCTCATCAGCTCCTCCTTGACTCTGATCATATGACAATGATACAGGCTGATCTGGAAGCGAATTTGGTTCAGTTGAATTTACACTGAAAAACAACAAACGTAATTGTAAACAAACCTCAGTTATCTGAATCAAGAAATAATCAGAATATCAGCACATGGTTAAATAACATGCCAAAAGAAATCAATATAAGAGCAGAAGTGGATACCTGTGAGCACAATCCTCTTCTTGAATTACAGAAGCATCTTTTGTTTGCCTCCTTTTTTAGTACCACGTGAAGGTGAGCTGTCAACTCTTCTTTTCCTTCCAGCTTGAATCCCTTCTTCAGATACTAAAGACTTTCCTGCATTGCTTTTTTCAAATCCAGATTCCAAATGATGAATTCCTCCTTGACTCTGATAGAAAAAGGAGAAATTAAATGAAAATTTGTAACATAGGGTAGAAAGAGTGAAGAGAAACAGAGGGATTTTCCATTACTCGAGTGGCGAGCTCGAGAGACTGAGCGTTGTCGACGATAGAACCAGCGATGGCTACGGTGACAGTGGGGATATCGTCGGCTTTTTGGTTTCACTGGTTGAGAAGAAGAAGGTTGGTTGAGAAGGCAATCGAAAGAGTGGCAGAGCGAAAAAGAAAAGAAAGGAAACGGAGGGAACAAATCGGCAGCAAAGAGGCATAATGGACTGGGAGGAAATCGGCAGAAAACAAAAGCAAAGAAATAAGAAAGGAAATCGGATGAAGGAACAGAAGAGAAACAAGGGGATGGGGGGAGGGCAAATCAGGGAGGTGATGCTCAATCAGTAGCTAATCTGGGCAAAGAGGGGGGAATAGAAATCGGTGGTTTTCACCGATTAAGAAGGTAATGGATTAGATGCGTATTACCAATACATCAAACCAAACGACGTGTTAGAGAGGTATTAGGTGGGGCCCACCAATTAGGGGTGTATTGGCTTAGCCAATACACCAAACCAAACAAGCTGTAAGTGTGGACATATGAAACTTACGTGTTGGAGCAGCAGATTCTTGCTTTTGAGTCCAATGGACATATATTTGTCTTTGGGATTAATCTTTGTCTTTGGTTTTATTCTTTAAAGAAAAAAAAGTCATGAGTTAAATTTGATGTATTGATGGTATTGATAATTTATGTATTATCAATGATAATATATTATTTAATATTTTAAAAAATAAATTATTACAATCACTTAACTTTATTTTGATTGGTGTGTCATCATTTGATTCATTAGTAATGAATAAAATTATATACCAACAATGTACCACCAAATATAAATAAACATATTCAGGAAAAAAATAATAAAATCATTTGACAAAAATCCAATTACCCCTTGTTGTTTTAAAAATGCTCAATCACTCTTATAAGGTTCGACAAAAATCCACTAGCCCTTAAAATATATATTTTAAAGTATTTTTAAATAAAAGAACAATTTTACCCTTTCTTAATTAATCATTATTCTATTTATTTTTGTTATCTTTAATGTTTATGTTCAATAATATTCAATTAAAAATAATAAAAATTTATTTAGTTCTAAAAATATTTTTATTATTATTGAATTAAAATATAAGTTGCACTATATCCTAACCAATTTTTTTATTAGAGAAGGTTTTTTTTTCTATTTTTTGAGTTTTAGAAATTTATAGATATGCAATATACTTTTTTATGTTCACAAACAAAAAATATTTTAGGTCTGCTACTCTAGCACGTTTTTATCTGTTGCCCAAGCATGTTTAGGCTTTTTGATTTTTTTTGTTTTTATTCTTTAATACAAGATTTTTATTGATTTCTTGTTGGCGATTTAGTGGATTATAGTGTGTGATTTGTGTGGATTTTAGGTGTTTTTGGATTATGGAGGCTGATTTTGCAGATTTGTCTTTGGATGACGAAGAGAAGGAGATTTTGCAAGTTCAAGGGATTGCGGAATCTTAGAGTACAAGGGGATTTATGCTTAGTGGGATGTTTTATTACGGCCAATATTGTCCATTTTTCGGCAATGAAGAGCACTATGGAGAATATTTGGCATCCGGTAAGGGGTGTTCAAATCTCGGATCTAGGTGATAAGAGATTTTTATTCCGATTTTTTCACAAAATAGACATGGATTGGGTTCTAAATGAAGCACCTTGGACTTTTAACAATCATCTATTGGTGTATCATTACTTGGAGAATAGAGAAGACCTGATGAAGGTCCCACTGATCTTTTTATATTTTTAGGTGCAAGTTCATGAGTTACCCTCGGGGCTGTTTCCGAGACTTGTTGCCAAAAAATTAGGTGATTTCATTGGTAAACTTTTAGAATACGATTTTAAAAGTTTAAGTAAGCGGGTACAAAGTTTTTTATGAATCAAGATTCAGTTGGATGTGAGGAGGCCTCTAAAGCGAAAGAAGAAAATTATGTTAGTATCCGGGAATTGCACGTAGTTTAGTTTTAAATATGAGAGATTAATAATATTTTGTTTCTATTATGGACGGTTAGGACATAATGATTCTTTTTGTTAGATTCGAATGTTGAAAGAGGAAGAAACTATGAAGATGGGATGGGATTTATCCCTTCGAGCGCAATCTAGGAAGGCTATTGCTATGAATAATGTTTGGTTGATAGAGGAAACAAATGAGGGGATGAGTGAAGTTTCCATGGGATGTTCGAGTAGGGGAAGGAAAAAGGGAGATGGAATTTGGTAGAGATTTGGATTAAGAGTAGATCTGATGTTAGGTTTAAATTTGGAAGGAGATGTGAGGAATTTATTGAGAAAGATTAGGGAAGAAGCACAAATTTTGGGGCAGATTGATATGAAGCATGATGCAGAAGAGAGGCCAATTGAAAGTAGAGATGGGAACAAGAGGTCTCGATAGGAAATTGAAAGTACATGTGATTCTGGGAGGGATGAATCAGTGCTAGTTAGAGGGGAACGAATGATGGGGAAAGTTCATTTTATATCAACGGCGGCCAAGAGGGGTAGCTGACCGATCACAATGAAAATGTTGAGTTGGAATGTTCATGGTTTGGAGCCCACAGGCAATTAGAAGGCTTCGGCATACGCTGAAGATGTATAATCCTCATATAGTTTTCTTTATAGAGACTAAATTGAACAATAGGAGAATGTGAAATGCTCAGAGGAGTTATGGTTTCTTAAATGGTTTCAACGTTTCAACTAATGGGTCTAGAAATGGTTTAAGTATGGCATGAAGAGGGAAGGTAAAAGTCTCTATTAAGAGTTATTTTAAGAGACATATTGATATTATTGTGGAGGACTTAGAGGATAACAAAAAGTAGAGATTTATTGGGTTTTATGGTGCCCCTAATGCGCGGGATAGGAGTGAAGCAAGGAACTTATTGAAAAAATTAGGGCGTTTGCAACACCTTCCTTGGCTGATATGTGGAGACTTTAATGAGATTATGTATTCTTTTGAGAAGGTTGGGGGGTTACCTCATGATGAGAGGAGAATGAAAGCCTTTCATGGAGTATTAGAAGAATGTCGGCCAATAGATGTGGGATATTCTAGGACTTCGTTCACTTGGGAAAAAAGAAATCTTCCGGAGACAAACATTAGGGAAAGATTGGATAGGGGAGTGGCGAATGCAGATATGTTGGCTTCATTTTTAAATTTATTGATTCGCTATCTTTCACACTTGTATTTTGATCATTGTCCCCTTCTTATTCAATTGGAAGTGGAAGGTTTTGTTTTGAGGCCAAAGAGATTTAAGTTTGATGCATAGTGGGTAATGGAAGAATCCTTTGAGAAGGAGGTTAAAAGGTTATGGGAATCTACTGATGATGATATCTTTGTGAAATTAGAGTGCGTGAATGTGGGCTTGGGTAAATGGGCGAGATTGATTGGGTGAGAGAATGAGGGGATTAAGAGAGATTTGACTAAGAAACTGAGCAAGTTATTGGAGATGGAGAGAGATAATGGGAATCTTGTTATTTAATTGACATAAAAATTTAATTAAATCTAGAAGTGGAAAAAGATGAGATATATTGGGAGCAGAGGGCTAGAGCAAATTGGTTGAGGTTGGGTGATAAGAATATGATTTTTTTCCATAAATTTGCATCTCAATGATGGAACATGAATAGAATTGAGGGGCTGCAATATGAAGATGGTAGAGCAACGACAGATGAGGTTGAGATGGAGAAGTCTGCTCGTGGTTATTTTCAGAATTTGTTCTCAACAAATGGGACAATAGCCACAGATCATATATTGGCAGGAGTCAAAAATTGTATTTATGATTAAGCCAATCAAATGTTAGTGGATAAATATATGGAGGATGAGGTTATTATAGCCTTGAAAGGGATGGGTCCGATTAAGGCGTCGGGTGAAGATGTTTTTTTGGCTCTATTTTTTCAAAAATGTTGGCATATTCTGGGGAAAGAAATTACTTCCCATTGCTTGGCGATATTGAATGAAGGTAAAGCTCTTGATACCTTGGATAATTCTTATATTGTACTTATCCCAAATATTAATCACCTGATGAATTTGACCAATTTTAGGCCTATTAGTTTATGTAACATTATTTATAAGTTGATAGCCAAGCTAATCGCCAATCGGTTTCAGAGTGTTTTAAATTATTGTATTGATGTTGCGTAAAGTGTTTTTGTACCATGACGTTTGATCTCTGATAATGTGTTGTTAGCTTATGAGGTTTTACATTCTTTTCGAAAGAGGAGAGGGGGAAGAAGGGTTTTATGGCATTAAAGCTTGATATGAGCAAAGCGTAAGATCGGGTTGAGTAGGGTTTTATTAGAATAATGATAGAGAAGAAGAGTTTTGATAAAAAGTGGATAGAATTAATCATGAGGTGTATTTCCTTGGTCTCATATTCGGTAATTGTCAATAGGAAGGTTGGCGATGCTTTTAAACCGAGTAGAGGACTGGGACAAGGTGATCCTTTGAGCTCATTTCTTTTTCTGATATGTAGCGAGGGGCTATCGAATTTGATGAAGCTGGCGTTTGAGTGAAGGGTTAATAAAAGGGGTTAAGGTTAGTAGACGGGGACCACAGCTAACGCACCTTCTTTTTGCAGATGACTATATGCTATTTGGGAAAGCTAATGATAAGGGGGCTCAAACATTGAAGCAGGTGTTAAGAGAATATTGGGTATGTTCTAGTCAATGCATGACTTATGATAAATATTTTGTCTTTTTAGGTCAAATACCTCTAACGGAGATAGATTAAGGGTTTCGAGAATTTTAGGGGTCAAAAATTTGAATGATACTGAAAGATATTTAGGACTCCCAAATTTGGTTGGTCGACGGAAGAAAACGACATTTCAGGGCTTAAAGGACCGATATAAAAAGAAAATTGATAGTTGGATCACTAGGTTTTCATCTCAATGAGGGAAAGCATTTTTTATTAAAGCCATCCTTCAAGCTATCCCAACGTATTCTATGATGTGTTTTCTGTTACCGAAATCACTCTGTAGGGAATTGGAGAGCATAATGGCTCGATTTTGGTGGCAGAAAGGACATGGGAAAATGCATTCATTGGTGTGATTAGGGTAGGTTGTGTGAGCTCAAAGAAAGTGGAGGGTTGGGTTTCCGAAGCCTTACTAAAGTTAACCTTGTATTGTTAGCTATATAGGGTTGGCGTTTAATTCAAAATTTGAATTCATTATTAGCGTGAATTTTAAAAGCTAGATATTATTCGTAGTGCGATTTCTTAGAGTTTAGATTAATGAGCTTACCTTCTTATACCTGGCAAAGTATATAAGCAACGAAATGACTCTTGCAGAAAGGGCTATGTTGGAGAGTAGGAATAGGTGAAAAGATATCAGTGGTTGACTCATGCCATACATAAATCTCATACCCAACATACCATCTTTCGGTCCCGAAACCAATGAAACATAAGATTTTAATATATCAAAGTCCATGAGTTACATGCACATAGTCAGTTAGTCACTCAAGATTGAGAAAAGTCATACTATGAATGTTACAAGTGAAATAATCCATAAATGGATCCAAGATAAATTGAAATTTAGTTTTTTCTAATGTATTGTCAATTTAAACAATCACACCTATACTTCTATCTTCTTGAAGTCAACCACTCCAATACCTAAGATAAGGTATCTTCCAAATTAGACTTGATAGACAATGTTATAGTCCGATGAATGAATTGTTCATTTTAATTCCTCAAACTACAGACCATTTAGATTACCTACTAAGAGACAAAAATGCTGCTAATATGCAATATGATATGTTTAATGAAATGTGGTTAAAAGATTGATTAATGATATTCTTATGTGTTACATAATTATTATATGTTTTGTACAAAGCTACAGCTTGTGAACTACGGAAAATGGAATGTGATTGTCATAATAACTATATGTTCATGAATGGTAAGCCCATGTAAACTTGGTAGAAAGGCTAGGATACAGTTCGCATGCCAATAGGCTCATTTGTGCATTTTGGTATGGGTCTGATTTTTATTCGAAGATTTGGTCACGCCATTGGATGATTCGAAATTTGTTGCAAATCATCAAATATGTATAGTCTCTTTGGAGACCTTAGTGTTATGGAGGGATGTATATGTGTATGTATATGTATACGAATATGTGTTTCCTATGGGCTTTTGCACTTATATGCTTTGGTGTGGTGTGGTGTAGTTCATTCTCTTTTGAGCTAACTTGGTGTGCTGTAGTTCACCCATGTGTCCGAGTTTGCTTTTACTAAGATTACATTTGGCGAAATCTTAATCTGGTCATGAAATCCATTAATGACCAATGAATATAAAATGTTATGCTATAAACATTCACAGAGGTCCTGTTGTAATGGCACATATGAGTATTTTCATAGGATTTATGAATCAAAACATTAAATAAGAAATGACATGATTTTATAGTGCTTGTGATTGTGGCTATAATATTTGGCATACAAGTGTATTTGTTTTTCCTTGCTTACCTTGCCTTGTAATGTTTATGCACTTTATTCTAGCTAGGTTGATGTTCAGTTCACTTGGAACTTAACACGCTCACCTTGAACAAGGTAAGTATAGTGAATTCCTTTTGAACTTACTAAGGGTTATGTGCTTATGCGACATTGTTTTCTTGCATGTATATTCTTGCCTAACGGATTCTCAAATCCTTACCTGACTAAACATCACAATATCTACAAGGCGACAAAAGTATGCAAAATATGTATTAATTTTTTTGCCATGTACATAAGGTGTCTTTTGTATTAAGTGGTCGAGTTCATATATGTATATGTCAAGTTATGTTTTGATCCAACTTTGGATGAGCTAGGAGATACCTAGTTCTTTTGCTTTGTGATGTTGATCAATTCCTTTTGCATTTATTCTCTATGGTCTTTCCTTGCTTTAGACTTCATTTTGGTAAGCAAGAATATTAATTAGAATGGCTTTCATCATTATTTAACATGCCAATAATAGTTTGATATTGCTTGAAGATGATTGAATTTATTTTACATGTTTAGGGAAAGCTTCATCTTATTAAATGACCAATTTTTGTTAATGTAAGGTGTCCTTTTTGTTTAAAGGTGTGAATGTGTGTTTAAATGGTGTTTTGAATTTTACTTTTAAGTGTTTTAAGCCATGGTTTTGATATGGAGGTGTTAAGGGTTAAATTAGGTGAGTTTTGAGGTGATTTTTTAGTATAGGCAAACTTGTATTTGTACTCAGGGCTAGAAGTATCGGTACAAGTAAGTGAGAAAACCAACTTTTATTGATACTTCTTCTTTAGATAAGGGTTCCTCCCCTATTTTGAGTTGTTTTGACCCTCGAAAATCCGTGCTTGGTCCTAAACACCTTTGGACCGTAGAAAGTGTTTTAAAATTGGTTATTTAAATTGGTTTGATGCAAATGGTCTCTTACTTGATTCATTTCGATATTCAATGCATGAAATTAGTTTGAGTTGCTTTAGCAACGAATGTGATATCTCACTTTCAGATCCAACAATTGGGTCGATTATGGAGTGTTATAACGTTATTAAGTCATGGAGTCAATCTACTAAAACTACCATGACTAAACTCCCCCTTATATACCATTACAAAAGTAACATGGGTTCATACTTTGTCCAATGACCTTGTAATTAGTTTGTTACCTTTATAGGATATCATTAATCTCTTTGAGTTAAATTCGTTCACCCAATATGATCTTATTTAACCTCATGGCCACTATTGCATCTTCCACGATAAAAATGATTGTTACTAACAAATAGTAATAAAAATCAATCGTCTTAAATAGATTACCCATGGACACATTCTTTTATACCAGTTACTCTTTAATTAAGTTATGGAATCCAATATTATAAGTTAAGTCATCCATACATAAATCTCATACCCAACATACCATCTTTCGGTCCCGAAACCAATGAAACACAAGATTTTAATATATCAGAGTCCATGAGTTACATGCACATAGCCAGTCAGTCACTCAAGATTGAGATAAGTCATACTATGAATGTCACAAGTGAATAAATCCATAAATGGATCCAAGATAAATTGAAATTTAGTTTTGTCTAATGTATTGTCAATCTAAACAATCACACCTATACTTCTATCTTCTTGAAGTCAACCACTCCAATACCTAAGATAAGGTATCTCCCCAATTAGACTTGATAGACAATGTTATAGTCCCATGAATGAATTGCTCATTTTAATTCCTCAAACTGCAGACCATTTAGATTACCTACTAATAGTCAACAACCTTTGAGCCTAATGGTAAGAGCATTAAGTTATGAGGCATGAGAGCTTGGGCTCGATCCTAAGCAACCCTATCTTACACCCCCAATTATAAAAAAAATTACCTAGTAAGATAAGTTTATCTTCTAGCATTACAATTCACCTCTATGATAACATTTTTGGAATATTTTTAAAATATTTAAAATGTTCTAATAATTACAAAGGAAAGGTTACAAGTGATCCAAAAGTTAGATCACTTGGCTATTGATAAAGAGTTATCACTTTTCATAGTGACAAGGTATGTCTTTTAAAAACTGAAAGTTATGTCACTTCATTAATTAACAAAGAGTTGTAACTATTCAAATATATATCTATTGAATAGTTAAGTTTTTGGTAATAGATGTTACTATCCAAATAAGCATATTGGATAGTTACGTATTTGAGACGAGACATGAGAACTCTTATAAATAAGAGAGAACTTTCATTTGCATGGTACAACCTAAAAACATAGAAACAAAGTTCTTTTCTACTCTCCCACCGTATTTTATATTCCAATATTGTTCTATAAGCAAAAGTTTTGTATAGAAACTGATACACTTGCTATTCTCCACTCAATGCTTAATGGATAGTTTCCGTTAATGCAAAACGTAGACAATCATTGGGCTTCATTGTATCTTCAAGTTTCATTTGGTGGTAACTCTTTTTGCACACCAAAGTATAGGTGACAGTGAAAAGAACCTTAAAGATAGTGGCATGGTTACACGCCTTGAGGCCTTCGATTAATTTCTCATAAGTTTATTTTATCCCCATGCACCAACAATTTTCAGGTTCTATTTTCGTAATTTATAAAAAAATTAAAAAGGTGTGTTTTTTTACCATACATTTACATGACACTACAAGTATGGTACTATGAGGATTACTGTTAACAATGGAACAACATTGAGGTCAATGATCTAACTATTGATTTTGAAGAAATCTTTGAAGCAATAAGAGGTATGTCAAATTTATGGTTTAGTATTGTTGCAAAAATTAGATTTCATGTTTATGCTTTATTAAAGTTAGATATATTATGGAAAAGATGTGGATGTCTCATGCATCAATTACTTGATAAAATCAAATGTTAGTTTATTGTATACATGATATTTTAACATGCATAGTTATGGTTGGTATAGAATTTTATAATATATATTATATATCATGCAAGAAAGAACAAAAGAAAGAAGATGGATAGAATGAAAATGCATGGTTAGGAAAAGATTTACTAGTGGGTCGAAAGAATACTTTTATTGTGAATAGTGATAATATTGTTCAAACATTATTTGAACAAGTTTCTATCCAATAGAAGAATTACGACCATTCAGGAAAGCCTTTCCAAGCCAAATAGTTTTGTTATTGAATCCAACGGTTACTTTCAAAAGGTTGGGTTGAAATGATTTCTTGAAACCCAACTATGCAACTTGAAAAATGATGTCATTTTAAAAAGTCACTTAAGCACCTATTGGTGTATTATAAATAGACAATAAGTTTGAAGAATTGAAATTTAATTCATTCCATTCGAATTGTGAGTGAAACTTTTAGTACAAAAGTATTCTTTCTTTCTCATGATACATATTTAACTTGATATATGAAATGGTTTGTTTATTCAGATCATAATATTAATAGTAGCTAACATTTGAATATTATTCATGCGATACTGTTAAGTGTATTCATTATTAAATGGTACATTAAATAAAAGTTTATAAATGATCACATAATATGAATCATATTGGTTTATTTAACCATAAGCTAAATGGGTTTTATATATTATTGCACATGTTTTAGTCTGTGTTATAAAGATAAAAGTGGTTTTGACTAGGAATGAAATACTTTACATGCATTTTGCATAATTACTTTTTCTAGTCAAAATAGAATAATAGAAAGATATTGGCTTATATAATAAGATCACTATTCTAATATGAAAAATATTCTAGTGATAATGTGTAACATGATATTCATATATTTATTTGAGATAATATTGTGTATGTTTATAATTATGCATATGATTTTTAAATACATGGCTTGGAACATTATCTATAACCTCATGGTTCTTTAAAGTTTTGAGATATAATAAAATTTGGAATTTATTTTGAAAAAAATGAATAAAATATCTAATTAATGAGCATGAGAATATCAATATGAAGCTCTTTGACCCTTTTAGGTGGTGGATATATTACAGTCACAAAATGACAAAAAATGTCCATGATAAAGGGTATAAACATGTGATGTTATAGCAAAATGGTTGGACATTCGATAGTCCTTTAATATGATTATGTACTAAAATATTATATGAAATACTCATGTATATATATGGTTTAAAAAGGTTATGTTATATTGACTATGAAAAGAAGCTATGAAAATAACAAATATATTGTGTCGTTCACAAAGGTAATTAAGGCCTCTTTACAGAAATTTACTTGGTAAAAAAGACATGATGTATGATTTCATATATTTGCTGATTGTAAAATTAATTTCTTGAATATAAAGAAATAAATAAATTAGAAAAATATGAAACTTTCACGATAATAAAAGATAAAGTGATCACTATAATTTGATAGCATTCTTTTGCGAAAGAATGGGTAATTAAACATAGTGAGTATTTTGATATTGTGTGAATTTTTAAGACACAAAAAATATAAAGTTTCACCATGTGGTATAGATAATTAACATTTCTAATTTGAAAATTTAAAATTTTGGAGATAAGGCACAAACCCATACTATTTAAGTCACCCATGATAGAAACTTGACTTAATACTTGGTATAACATCTACTCTTGAGTTCAATGGGACAAAGTGCATCATCAATATGTCACTACTACAGGGCTAGAACTTTAGTCTCGCAAACCGTGCAACATTAGGCGATTTTTCACTACAAATATGTCTAAGTCAACCTAACTCGTACAAAGTGAAAATTTTCTATAGAAATTCTCAAACTCGTGCAAAGTAAAAATTCTCTATAGAAATTCCCATAAGGCACTGAAAATAAAGCAACTCATAAACGAAAGAAAGCTCAAAATAATAAAATAGCCATAAAAAAACAACCACAAGGTGTTTAAGTAAATGCTCTCAATTAGTATTCACCTTAGAATATAACAGATACAATAGGTGATTACAAATGAAGGGGAGGCACTCTATTTATAGTTGAGGTCCCCCAAAATCAACTGTACAAATTAAGTTACATCGACGAATGAGATAAAAAAAACTATTTACAATTAAGGGATTTACATAATCCCTAAGAAAGCTCAAATACCATAAGAGCTTCACTAGGCCACCAATGCTTCAAGTGAATGGGCTTCATCACTTGTTCTTCTAATCAGGCCAGTTCAAGTGGGTTATAAGTGATTATGCTCTTTGTGTTTTTGTAACACCCCTAACACGTATCCGTCACCAGAATACAGTTATGAAGCATTACTGGGGTTTACATTTCAAAACTATCAAAAATGTAAATCATTTAATTCACAATATCAATCATAGCAAATTCTATCAATAACATACATATTGTCCCTTATACGAGCCCTCGAGGCACTAAAAACACATTAGAAACGAATCGAGATAAATCGGAAACATATAGAATTTTTAGGAAAAAGATGAAAATTTTCAAAATGAAAGGGTCACACGGTCGTGTGGCTAGGCCGTGTGGGCATTCGAAGTAGGGACACATGGTCGTGTTCCAGCCCGTGTCCGTGCTCGTGTAACTCTCTGACTTGGTTCACACGGCCAAGCCACACGCCCATGTGCCAGGTCGTGTAATCCTTGAAATGATACATTTAAAAACGTACAGGGGACACATGACCGTGTCACATAGTTGCGTGTCACACACAGCTGAGTGACACGCCCATGTCTTAGGCCGTGTAGATAAGAATTAGGACATTTTCAAGCCATTTCTTTCACCTAAAACATGCACCCACCTATAACACTTTTGCACATATAATCAAACATTCAAGATGCACCAAAAACAAGCATAATCAAGCTAGAACAACATGATATATGTTCATACAACCAATATGCCCAAAGGGCATCTCAATCACAACAACCATCATGCCCAAAGGGCATCTCAATCACAAAAACCAACATGTACTACCATATGCATAGTTTAGCCAAAAGTTCAATCAACTTATAACTAATTTTATGCCAAAACTTACCATTTTATTTACCTATCAAATTCACACCAAAAATATCAAATTGGCCATTTGACATTGAGCACCATTAGCCATATATGATCACTACATTCCAAATACCAAAATGACCATATTCAACCATGTTAAAGAACATTCCATTACACACATTTTAAATACCATTTCAACTCCCATCATTTAGGCACCATAAAGACTATAAAATCAACCATCATAAGGTTACATACATATATCAACCTAGCAACCATTTTAAGCACTCAAAATACCATAATTACAAGCCAAAACATAATGGCTATAATATCAACCAAAACACCTATACATGTGCATATTTAAACAATTATCACGTAACTTGTTTTCATGCGAAAACATAACATAATTGATACATAATAACCATATCATTTTGGTCATTTAAAGATACAAATCTAACCATATCCAGATGGTTCCAACAATCAACATGTATACAAACCATATTTCTATCATGCATGTCTATTTAAAACCTTTCCAAAGCATACCATATATTGACCATGTTGAGGTCAATTTATCATATATCACTTTGGCCATTCAAACATGCTTTAACACATTATCAAATTAACACATATCAACAAGGCACCAAATGTACCAAGGCTGCATCACCCAAAATGACATATACATGCCAAACTCATCAACTAACATTCAATTAATCATCAACCATAAGTCCACCTATACATGCCATTATAACCTTAACCAAGACATCAAAATCTACTGATATAATCGCTGGATAGTGTGATAGATCTCTGATGAGCTTCTAACCCAGTCAAGCTTTTGATAATTTGAAAAGTAAAGGAAAAACAACTACGTAATCAATGAAAGCTTAATAAGCTCGTATAAACACATGCTGGACCTCAGCAACCAATAAGATGTTCAAGACTAGCACCCGAATCATAGAAACCCTAATGGCATGTCATTTGTATCCTACAAATTCCTAAGGTTCAAACAGGGCTTGGTAGTTTACCCATGAAAAGCCAAGTTTACCCACGAAATTCTCTGATATGAACAAGTTTGATGCTCTTGTGTCAACAAGTGCACTCCTCTTCTAGCCTGCAATGTTGATGTTCGCAAACATCAACCCTTTCTATTTGCAATCCCTCCCTGTAAGAATAGGTATCATTGATCCAAGCTTCAATAACCTATCCTCCTTAGGCTCAATTCCATCTTCTCTATTGGACGCAGATAGCTTAGATCGCACTAGGCAATCACGCAACCTATGTAGCCCGCAACACAAGAAGCACTCTGCTAGCTTCTTCTCATACCCCTTCCCTTTTAGCTTCTATACCATTTACAATTGAATCAAGCTATATGGGCTTCTTTCATTTCATCATCCCCTTTGATAGTACAAAGCATGAATCTCTTCGAATAGTACCTTACCATATGTGGACCGTCACAAAGAAAGCATTTTATCTCGCTCCTCTTCTCCTTCGATTTGTTGTTGGTTTTTCACTTCCTATTTTTTGGTTTCCCGTTGTCACCATTGCGACTATTACCATTTCCATACTCGCCATTTTCTTCTCCATATTCCCCACCATTGTCCTTCTCATTATTCTTGGAAGACTCGAACTTGTCTTTCCTCGGAACAAGTTCAATTAAAGACTCCGCTATCGTCATGGCTTTGGTAAGTTCTTGAACTCCTCAGCATTGCAATTCTTGCTTTGCCTATGGCATAACTATCCATGAAGGAGAAAAACACCTCTTTTTTCACTCAAAAAAAATCTAGAGCATAAGTTCACTGGACCCAGCACATGCCCTTAACTCTGCCTCATTATGTAAGCCGGTGCAACTTTGCTCAAGCCTCGTCCTTGACATACTCCAAGTAAAATTGTGCCTTGAATTCTTTTGAAACTCCTCTTAAGTCTCAATTGCGATTCCACCATGTTTCTCATGTGGACCTACAACCGACCTGCCAACATTCGTTGTGGCAAATTAGACTATTTACAACATTTTATGTTATTTAAGTCACCCATGATAAAAACACGACTCAATATTTGGTATAACATCTAGTCTTGAGTTCAATGATACAAATGGCATCATCAGTATGTGACTGCTAGTGTTATGGGGATAGAACTTTAGTCTTGCAATCCATGAGGCCTTAAGTGATTTTTTTGCTTCAAATGTGCCTAAGTCAACGTAACTCTTACAAATTGAAAATTATCGATAGAAATTCTCGCAAGGCACCAAAAATAAAGCGAAGGCAACTCAAAAACAAAAGAAAGCTCGAAAGAACAAAATAGGCATAGAAAGACAATGCCCATAAGGTTTTTGATTAAATGCTCTCAATTAGTATTAACCTTAAAATAAAATGGATACAATCAGTGATAAAAAATGAGGGGGAGGCATTTTATTTATAGTTGAGCTCCTCTAAACCAACGGTATAGATTGAGTTACATCGATGGACGAGATTGAAGCCTATATACAATTAAGGGATTTATATAATCCCTAAGATTACAAAATCAAATCTTATCAGATTTCAAATATTCTAAGATTACTTTCTATAATTACCAAGGTAGCCCTATAAGTGCTTCAATGGGCCACCAAGGCTTCAAGTAGATGGGTTTCGTCACTTGTTCTTCAAATCGAGCCAGTTCAAGTGGGTCAAATGAGTCTCATTTGATAGATTGACCTCTATAGGATGCTCTTTGTGCTTTGGTTACGAGCTTTAAATTATTTCCCATGACATTCTCCCCCACCCACTCTCGCAACACCCTCGTTGCATCCTCGAAATGACATTGGTTTGATTCACCTCGAAACTTTCTCGATGTCTTGTCTCTTTCCCAACTAGTCTCACTATCGGGCAGTCCCACCCCTTGATTTCTAAATTATCAAAATCTAGAATATTTTGAAAATTAGGGAAGATTGTTAGAATATTTTCAAAATCTTTATAATGTCCTAATAGTTACAAATGAAAGATTACAAGTGATCCAAAATTTATATCATTTGGTTATTCACCAAAAGTTGTCACTATTATTGTGACAATGTATGTCTTATTAAATACCAAAAGTTATGTCATTTGGTTAATTAACAAATAAATATAACCATTCAATTATACATATATTGGATAGTTAGCTTATTGGTAATAGATGTGATTATCCAAATAAGCATATTGGATAGTTATGCATTTGTGAAGAGACATGAGAACTCCTATAAATAGGAGTGAACTTTCATTTGCATGGTACAACCAATAAACAATGAAACAAATTTATTTTCTACTCTCCCACCATATTTTATATTCAAAGATTGTTCTATAACGAATTACTGTCAAAGTTCTTTATAAAAATTAATACTTTTGCTATGCTTCACTTAATGCTCAATGGATTGTTTTGTCCAGTGCAAAACTAAACAATCATTGGACTTCATTGTATCCTCAAGATTCATTTTCCAATAACTCTCTTGCACACATTAAGTATAGGTGGGGGTGAATAGAACCTTAAAGATAGTGGCATGATTACACACTCTGAAGCCTCCAATTAATTTCTCATAAGTTTATTTGATCCTCACACACCAACAACAACTTAGTATTAGTTAAACCTTAGGTAATCAATAGGCTAATATTTTCTTATTAATTTTTCTTTTCATTTAAAAACCATTAAGGAAAATCATACAAAAGATAATAGTTTAACTATAGAATTTTATGTAATCAATCTATTCGAACAATTAGGCGCATAAATACGAAATCATTGTACTAAGGGCACAACATCTCAACAAGATATCACTTGCCTTAGTCAAGTAAATAAGTCATATTTTTCATTTTCATACCCTCAACGTGCTTTTCAAAACTTGTAGCCAGTTGAGTCTTGGTAAACGGATCTGCAAAGTTGTCGTTAGATGCAACTTGACTACATCTACTATTTCGTCTACTACCACCTCTCATATGATGTGTTACTTACAACCATTGTATTTTGTCCCCTTATGATTCCTTATTTCCTTAGTATTAGCTATTTTCCCATCGTGCTATTGCAATACAGTGTGATAATTTTTTTCATACTAGGAATGACTTCAAGATTTATTAATAACTCTCGAAGCCAAACTGTTTATTTCTTTTTTTTCTCAAAAGTAGCCACATAGTTGGCCCTCGTAATGGAGTCAATAGTACAACTCACCCTGACACTTCTCCACACTATGGCTCCACAACATAGGAAAACAACACAACCCGATGATGATTTCCTGAAATCCTTGCTCGTTTGGAAGCCTAGATTCGTATATTTAAGGGGTGTTGGATCCCCTCCAAAATATACAAGTATATAATCTCTTGTTCTTTGTAAATATTTGAATATTTTCTCTAAATTGGTGAGGCATTCTCCAAAATGATATTCATATACAGGAAAATCATTCATGAATACCTTCATTCCATCATCCATCATGTTTTAGAAAATAGTAGTCATACATCTCTAAAAGGTTCCTAGCACATTGCACAATTTGAAAAGAATATGTACCATACGGACAAGTAAAAGTAATTTTTTCTTGATGATCTATATGTATAGGAATTTGATGATATCCTGAACATTCATCTAGAAAGTAATAAAAACCTTTACCTGCTAATCAATGTAGCATATTATCTATGAAAGCTAAAGAGTAGTGATCTTTTCAAGTTGTGTTATTTAATTTTTGATAATCGATGCAAATTCACCATTTAGTCACAAACTTGGTTGGGATCTTCCCATCCTTGTCATTCGTAATTATTGTTATCCCTCCTTTCTTTGGTAGGCATTGCGTTGGACTTATCCATTCATTTTCAGAGATGGGGTAGGCTATTCCAACATCCATCCATTTCCTTCTTTTTTTTAGTACCTCTTGCATTGCCGGAATTAATCTTCAATGCTTGTCAAATCTCTGTTTATAACCTTCATTAAGTAGAATTTTATGTTAATTTATGGAATGGCTTATACCTTTGATGCTCACAATAGTTCATCTTATTGCTTTTCTATGGGACTTTCAAACTGATAAAAATTGTGCCTCTTGGGTTTGGTCAAGACTTGTTGAGATAACCAGTGGCAGTGTTTCGTTCTCTCCTAAGTAAGCGTACTTCAAATGACCTGGGAGAGGTTTCAGTTCTAAGGTTGGTTGTTCCTCACTTGATGGGATCATTCATGTATCTTCAAGATCAAATGGTTCCAATGTCAATATGAGCATTACATACTCATTCTACTTGCCACGGAATCTCTATTGTCTCTTCTACGTAGCTTTCATCATCCATTGAGCTAGTTATGGTATCCTTTTCATTTGAACTTGATCTGCTTGCTTCTTCTATAATTGATTCGGAGGGTCTTATCAGATCATCTCTTGGTATATAATCGCATGCAATCACTCGCATGCTTGTTGAATTTCTCTCAACTTTTCTACATACTTAACTATCTCCACATCTTGTTTTTCTAATGCATTCAAGTGATCACATTACTCCTTTAAGCACATTATTCGATCCATTTTTTTCTAACCATTCAACAATTTCCTTGAATTCTACCAATTCCTTTTCATTCTTATTATTTCATACAGATGGTGCCTTCCCCCATATGACCTCATTCTAGTATATAATTTTGAATTTCTCAATGGCTTTTTAAATAAAAGGGTACCACCAACTATAGTATCAAGGTGCATTCATGCATTTTTACCGTAATCCACCATAAAAATAAGATTTGCTCATGTTTGGTAAAACCATGATGGAACACTTGTCTCAACATCCCTTTAAATCCTTCTTATGCCTACCAAAATGTGTAAATTCTTCTTAAACATACAAATATTTTTCCTTGGGACAAATTCATCCAAGTTTTGTTAGATACAGGATCTAAAGTTTCCAACCATTTACTACCTTCTCCACATAAAGTGAAGAGTATCAACAATAATTTTACCTCTTCTTCACTGATTCTTGAGATTTTAAAATCATACAAATATCCCTACAGTGAATTAAATGAGAACTTGGGTTTTCATCTTAAATTGTGTTAATGATAATATAAGCGTAATCATCTTAGAATGTATTTCGGAAGAGTCTGTTTTTATTAATGGCTTTCTAATGCTAGATTTTTTTTTCTATCCCCCAAGGAAAAATATGATCCCATAAACTTTATTTTTGCTCTCCTATTACATCCGCCTACGGTTAAACTAAAAATAACCTGATTAATTTTTACTCTATTATTCTATAAATTTGCCACCCCTCAATAACGAGCAAAAAGTAGATAAAAATAATGGTAAAAACAATATAAGCTTGAAGCTTAAAAATCGTTGCCACTTTACATTAATACTCGCAAGTATACAATATCACTATCAAGTAATAAATTACAATGAAATAATTTCGTTGAAAGAAATATTCCGAAGATCGATACCATAGAGATTCATAATTTCTAAAATAATAAGATAAAAATCTCAACACAAGATTAAAAGAGTAAAAATAAAATAATTAACTAACTAAATAAATAAATTTAATAATTGAGCTTACAATGCAAAAGAGATTGAAGTGATGAAGTTTATGTTTAGTGAATGTGATTTACCCATTTAATTCAGTTAATTGATAAGTCTAAGATTTATGACTAAAATGACCTCATACATGCATTGGTGTATAGCTTATAGGGGTTCAAAAAATCTTACATTGGTGTGTGTCTTATAGGAACTAATTAAAACTTAATCATCACTCTCATCAACCTTCACTATCTAAATTGGTCTATATTTTAAGTCATCCCCAATAGTTGATGTATATCTTAGTAGATTTAGATAGCTATTCAATAAGAAATTAACATAAATAGCTGAGTCTATCACCTACTACTGTTTTTAACCAGAATTCTCTTCTTTTTATTATTTTAAAAATCACATCCAAATAAAATCAACTTGAAAAAGTGCCACATCAGTGGCCAACGTGATCAGTCAAACAACATATTTAGTCAATTCAAAAACTCAACTAAAAGCAAAGAAGAGAGACTCTCTAAAAAAGTTGCAGAGCTTATGATGCTGTCTAGAAGGTATAATTTTTTTTCTAAACTAACCAAAATAAATATGAAAAAAAACAATTGAAAAAAATTTTATTTTTGAAAAAGTTACAAATTGAATCCTTTTTTTATTTGAGAATTTCAATTAAATCATTAAAATCTTAAATATTCTGTCAAATTTTGTCAATATGTTGATTAAACTACATAAAATATAATAGCCCTACTCAACTGATAGTTGTGTAAAGGTTGAGGGCAATGCTAACCCTTGGAAGGAGAATGAAACAATGGGTGGTTATTCAGATTCTAAGTGTGGATATATGTTGGGAACAAACCATAGATAATTCAACATGCAAAATAAACCAAATCCACAACTGAATTCCAGAAAAGACAGAATAATGGAAATAATAGTATATTCAATTCCCTCGACTCACTGTTATATAAACCAACATGTATAAGAAGAGAAGTTAGAAGCCTTCATACCCATTAGATTCACGCACAAACCCCTTCACTAGATGCTTAGAAAAGGAGTAAACCTGTGTTCAGGGCGTTGAATGAAATTTGGCCATGCTTCAAACAAAAAACATCATGTTTTTCAGGTTTGCATGCAACTTAAACCAGTCATGGAATGAAGCTACAGATGACATTAATGATGACGATGTCATTGATGAAGATGAGGATGATGTTGAAATGGGAGATTATCTTTTAATCATGGCTTGGTAGTACAGCCGCATCCTATATGCAACAAGGTCAATTTTTTGCACAAATTTTTATTAGATAGAGAGCTAGAGCGAATTGGTTGAGGTTGGGTGATAAGAATACAATTTTTTTCCATAAATTTGCATCTCAACGACGGAACATGAATAGAATTGGGGGGCTACAATATGAAGATGGTAGAGTAACGACGAATGAGGTTCAGATGGAGAAGACTGCTCATGGTTATTTTTAGAATTTGTTCTCAACAAATGGGACAATAGCCACGAATCATATACTAGCAAGAGTCAAAAATTGTATTTATGATGAAGCCAATCGAATGTTACTGGAGAAATATATGGAGGATGAGGTTATTATAGCCTTGAAAGGGATGGGTCTGACTAAGGCACCAGGTGAAGATGGTTTTTCGACTTTATTTTTTCAAAAATGTTGGCATATTCTGGGGAAAGACATTACTTCCCATTGCTTGGTGATATTAGATGAAGGTAAAGCTCTTGATACCTTGAATAATACTCATATTGTACTTATCCCAAAAATTAATCACCTGATGAATTTGACCAATTTTAGGCCTATTAGCTTATGTAACATTATTTATAAGTTGATAGCCAAGGTGATTCTTAATAGGTTTCAGAGTGTTTTAGATTATTGTATTGATGCTGCGTAAAGTGCTTTTGTACCAGGAAGTTTGATCTCTGATAATGTGTTGTTAGCTTATGAGGTTCTACATTCTTTTCGAAAGAGGAGAGGGGGGAAGAAGGGTTTTATGGCATTAAAGCTTGATATGAGCAAAGCGTACGATCAGGTTGAGTGGGGTTTTCTTAGAATAATGATAGAGAAGAAGGGTTTTGATAAAAAATGGATGGACTTAATCATGAGGTGTATTTTATTGGTCTCATATTTGGTAATTGTCAATAGGAAGGTTGGTGGTGCTTTTAAACCGAGTAGAAGACTGCGACAATGTGATCCTTTGAGCACGTTTCTTTTTCTGATATGTAGCGAAGGGCTGTCGACTTTGATGAAGCTGGTGTTGAGTGAAGGGTTAATGAAAGGGGTTAAGGTTAGTAGGCGACGACCGCAGCTAACACACCTTCTTTTTGCGGATGACTATATGCTATTTGGGGAAGCTAATGATAAGGGGGCTCAAATGTTGAAGCAGGTGTTAAGAAAATATGAGGTATGTTCTAGTCAATGCATTAATTATGATAAATATTTTGTCATTTTTAGCACAAATACCTCTAACGGAGATAGATTAAGGGTGATACGAGTCACAAAGGCCTAATCCAAGTTCAAAAACGTGATGGGCTCAAATTACCACAAGGCCCAATAACGAGATCAAAGGCCCGACAAATGCGTTCCAAACTAAATGGGACCATTCAAGAGTTTGTTAGCAAGGCCTTAGATGCATACACGAAAGAATAAGAAAATCAAGATTCACTTTCTTGTTTTCAAGAAAATCAAGAAACCGAATCTTGGTCCAATTTTGTTGTTTGGAGCGATTTCAAGAATCAAGAAAATCAAGATTTCAAATCTTGGAAATCTTGGTCCAAGAAATCGAATCTTGCAGCCAAAGCGCATTGGATCTCCGTTACGAGCATCAATGAACCAATTTCGGTAGAAGATGGAATACAAGCCCAAGTTCTTGAAGGCAAGGCCCAATAAGATGATTCCAAGCCCAAACAAGAAGACAAACCATACTTACTTGAAAATCAGGCCAAATTGTCAAAGTGGCCCAATTTGTAAAGTTTTATTTTTTAAATACTTAGTTTAAATTTTTATGTAGATATTCAGTCCAAGAGGCCCAATTAAAAGCCCTTGGCCGAATTTCTATTTAAATATTAAAATAATTAGGAGTTGTTTTATTTTTAGTTTTCTAATTAGATTAGGAAAACACTTGAGAGGCCTATATAAAGGCTTGGCCGGCCACCTTGTTATAGATTACTCAAATATATTAAAAATTTCAGATTTGTTTAAGTGCAGAATTCTCCTTGAGTTTTTCTCCAAGAATTCTCTCTTGAGTTTTCTTTAGAAGTTGTTTTAACAATCTTTTGATTGTGGGAGCCATCTTCAGCCTTCTTCTTGCCATTGATATTCCTTTGGAGGGGAGATTAGAGCTGTTTGAAGGGAGTTATGATATCTTTCGGGATTTCAAGGCTTCTTAGGACTTATCTTTTAATTTCTTGCTGTCAATTTTTTTCTTTTAAATTCTGTTTGTGTCGATTTTATTTAATCACTTTGTTTGCTGTTCTTGTTGCGTTTCACGCGTTCCAAAGCATTCCAAATCTGATTCGCCCTCTTCTTTACTAAAGATCGGATCGCCCTTTTTGTTCTTGGCAGCAAAATTCGTTCAAAATCCCTAAATTCCTTATTCTTGCCGATTTCTTCTTTTCAGATTTGGGTTGTTTTGATTGCTGAAATTTTGGGGAAATTTAACTTGCTGTTTGTGTATTTCTTTTCAAGATTCAGCAGATTGGAGTATTCTTTGGGTTCAATTACATGTTCTTGATTCCCCAAGAACCTTTATTAACATTTATTCCTATTCTCAATTTGATTCTTTGCTGATTTGGGGATTTTTATTCCAGATCTGGAAATTCAAAGTTCTAATCTTTTAATTTCTGTTTCGTTTCAGATCTGTTCGTTTAGAGCCTCGTAGGAGTTTTCTCGTGACTTGGCAACTCGATCTTGGTCTGCACGGAACCCCCTATCATTTGGTATCAGATTTTGGGCGTTTTGGGTGTTCTTGGTTGATTTCTAAACTTATCTCTATTTTTTAAACTACAAACAGCAGTTTTACCCAGAAAAATTTTTCGAAAAAAATTCATTTGAGTGGGTAAACGTTGTCCGATTGATCTGAAATTTTACATACATATTTTTGGCACTGTGGTTGAATATAAAAAAAATTAGTCCTGCAAAAAATCAGTCGAAAAAGTTTAAAAAATCAAAAAATACGAAATCCAATAAAAATTTTTAAAAATATTCAGCGGGTTGAATTTGGTGCCCAAACTTTCCAGATCAAAAATTCAATGTTTAAGGACATTCCAGATTTAATTTCGTGATTTTTGGAGATCGGGAACACCTCGAACGAAGTTGTCAAGTTACTCCGCAGTTTTTCGGCTTTTCTGTTTTCAGCAATTTTTATTGATTCTTAGCTATGGTTTTCATTTGTTTGCCTTTATTTTTCCTTTACACTATCTAACACCTTCTTGTTTCTTGTGTTAGTAGGATTTTTAAAGTGTGCACAATTCTTCCTTGGTGCAACACAAATCAGTTGGTGTCTCGTCCGTTTTTGGCATCCTAGTGCAAATTAGGGTTCTTTGGTAGTTCGGTTCATACACTCTCTAATTGGTTGATATAAACTCTACTAAAGAACTCACAAGTCTGAATTCTACCTCATTGAGAATTTGATTTTCTTTTTGAGTGATTAACGGTAAGGTTTGCTAACTTTTATTTTTGAGTGTTGAGTGTTTATTTTTTGCAGATTTTTGAAAATGTCCAAAGGTGATAATAATGATGACACATTTAAAAAATTCCAACAACAGTTGGAAGAACAGGTTGCTACACTTCGAGCTTTGACTGCTACCATCAATGAGGTGCGATTGAATCAAGAGTCTCAATATCGAGACCCAATTAAAGAAGATATGGATAACCAGCCTCCTGCTCATAGGCGCGGTCCTCGACGTTTCACTAGGACTGATTTTGAGATGATCATGGACAACCTTCATTGGCAAAACCGAAGTTCACAATTCCCCAATTTCGTGGTAAGAATGATCCTGAAGCTTATTATGAATGGGAATCTAAGATTGAACTTATGTTTCGGTATTATAAATGTCCGGATGATGAAAAGGTAGCATTAGCAACGTTGGAATTTTCAGATTATGCATTAAGTTGGTGGACTCAACTTGGGGTAAATCGTCATCGAAATTATGAAGGTGACATTTCGACTTGGGATGAGTTGAAACAGATTATCCGTAAAAGGTTTATGCCACCTCACTACTATAGAGAGATCAAAACAAAGCTGATAAGACTTATTCAAGGTAGTAGGACGGTGGATGAATATTTTAAGGAGATGGAGATGCTCATTCAGAGAGCTAATGTGGAGGAGGATGAGGAAACAACTATGGTTCGATTTATTGATGGTTTGAACAGGCCGATAGCTAATACATTGTGGCTCCAAACTTACATTGATTTGGAAGAAGCAGTTCATAAAGCCATTGAGATCGAGTAACAACTAAAGGAACAAAGGTTTGGTTCCTTCTCTACTTCACAATATTACCGAGGTAACAATTCGAATTCTGATTTTAAGAGTTCAAAATCACCTTTTGTTACTAATAAGTCTTCTTTGGGTAATGGAAGTAAGCAATTAAATTGGAAAAAAGGGGCTTCTGTTAAAACGCAAACACCTTCTAAGTAGCCCAATTTAGGTGATTCGAGTGCGAAGAGGACTCGTGAGATTGAATGCTTTAAGTGCAAAGGGCGTGGTCATTATAGTAGGGAATGCCCTAACACGAGCTTACTTCTTCTGAAAGATAATGGTGAGTACACTTCCGACTCTGATAAAACAGATCCAGATATGCCAGAACTTATGGATGACAGTGATAATGGCGAAGAGTTAGTCGAACCACCAAAAGAAGGGGACTTTGCTAATTTTCAATGCCTTGTAGTTCGCTGAACCCTTAACATTCAGATGAAAGATGATGATAGCCAAAGGACCAATATTTTCCATTCTCGGTGTTTTATTAAAGGTAACTTATGTTCACTCATTATTGATAGTGGGAGTTGCTCAAATGTAGTGAGTAGCTATTTGGTTGATTCTTTCAAGTTGCCTTGTACCAAACACCCTAAGCCATATCACCTTCAGTGGCTTAATGAATGCTCCGAAGTTAAAGTTACGAAACAGTCCTTGGTCACTTTTAAGCTCGGCAATTATGAGGATGAAGTATGGTGTGATGTGGTCCCAATGCATGCGGCACACTTGCTCCTTGGACGGCCTTGGCAATTTGATTGCGATGTTACACACCAAGGTAAACTTAATCGATACTCCCTTGTGTTTAAAGGTAGGAAATTCACTTTTGCTCCTTTAAATCCTACTGATGTATATAAAGATCAATTGAAGATGATGAAATTTTGTGAGGGGGGAAGGGAGAAAGAGCAAGTACAAAAGACAGAGAAAAAAGAGGCTAATAGTGGAAAAATTCAAAATTTAAAAAGCCCAAAGGTGAGTGAATCCACTAGTGGTAAAATGAACGGAAAAAATCTTTTGGCAACAAAAAAAAATGTGAAGAGAGCCCTACTTAATAAACAGCCTTATATCCTTGTGAAGTTTAGGCAAAATTATTTATCTTTATCTAACATTAACGAAAATTTGCCTAGTGTGTTTCAATCTCTTTTGCAGGATTATGAGGATGTTTTTAGTGAGGCACCTAAAGGTTTACCACATTTACGAGGGACAGAACACCAAATTGACTTAGTACCCGGAGCTTCAATCCCAAATCGACCAGCCTATAGATGCAATCCTGAGGAGATAAAGGAATTGCAAAGGCAAGTTGAGGAATTACTAGACAAAGAGTACATTCGTGAGAGCCTAAGCCCTTGTGTTGTTCCTGTCTTATTGGTGCCAAAGAAAGATGGTACGTTTCGTATGTGTGTTGATTGTCGCCCAATCAACAAGATAACGGTAAAGCATCGACATCCAATTCCTAGACTTGATGATATGCTTGATGAATTACATGGTTCAATTATATTTACTAAAATTGATTTAAAAAGCGGTTAACATCAAATTCGAATGAGGGAAGGGGATGAATGGAAAACAACCTTTAAAACAAAATTTGGATTGTATGAATGGTTAGTTATGCCTTTCAGCCTTACTAATGCACCTAGTACATTTATGAGATTAATGAATCATGTTTTAAGGCTTCACATAGGTAAATTTGTAGTAGTTTACTTTGATGATATTTTAATTTACTCCAAGTCATTAAATGATCATGTTTTCCATGTTAGAACCGTTTTGGATATTCTGCGAGCTGAAAAATTATTTGCCAACCTTGGTAAATGCACATTCTGTTGCGATAAACTAATATTCTTAGGTTTCATAGTTAGTGCTCAAGGTATTCATGTCGATGAGGACAAGGTCAAGGCAATCAAGGAGTGGCCGACTCTTAAATCGGTAACTGAGGTGAGATCTTTCCATGGTTTAGCTAGTTTTTATAGACGATTTGTGAAAGATTTCTCTACTATTGTTGCCCCATTGACAAAGGTTATAAAGAAATCAGTAGGTTTCAAATGGGGTGAAACCCAAGAAAAGGCTTTTCAGACCCTAAAAGCTAAGTTATTGAACTTGAGTGTGATGCTTCAGGAATTGGAATTGGTGCCGTTTTAATGCAAGATAAGCAACCTATTGCTTATTTTAGTGAGAAATTGAATGGTGCACAATTAAACTACTGACTTATGACAAAGAACTATTGGCATTGGTTCGTGCACTCCAAGTATGGCAACATTACTTGTTGCCTAATGAATTTGTCATACATACAGATCATGAATCCCTTAAATGGTTAAAGGGACAAGGTAAGTTGAGTAAACGACATGCCCGATGGGTAGAATTTGTTGAAACATTCCCTTATGTGATAAAATATAAAACATGTAAAGATAGTGTAGTTGCAGATGCTTTGTCTAGACGATATGCTTTAATAACTACATTGAATGCTAAAGTCTTAGGGTTTGAACATATTAAGGAGTTATATGATGATGATGCTGATTTCGGCCATATCTATAAGAATTGTGGACATACTGCTTTTGAAAAGTTTTATCTTGTAGATGGCTTTTTCGAATAAACAGGTTATGCATACCAAAGTGTTCCATAAGAGATTTATTAATTCATGAAGCCCATAGTGGAGGTTTAATGGGACATTTTGGAGTGGCCAAAACACTAGATATCTTGCAAGAACACTTTCATTGGCCACATATGAAGAAGGATGTGGAAAATGTATGTTCCAAGTGCATTACATGCAAACAAGCAAAATCTAAGGTAATGCCTCATGGCCTTTACACTCCTTTACCGATTCCTACTTCACCTTGGGTAGATTTATCCATGGATTTTATTCTAGGTTTGCCTCGAACTAAGAAAGGAAGAGATAGTATATTTGTTGTTGTTGATAGGTTTTCAAAGATGACACATTTTATTTCTTGTCACAAAATAGATGATGCTACATGTGGCATACTTATTCTTTAAAGAGGTGGTAAGACTTCATGGCATCCCTAAAACAATTGTTTCTGATAGAGATGTCAAATTCCTTAGCCACTTTTGGAAGGTATTGTGGGGTAAGCTTGGTACTAAATTACTGTATTCTACTACATGACACCCCCAAACTGGTGGCCAAATTGAAGTAGTTAATCGGATCTTAGGGACTTTATTACGATTTGTTGTGGGAAAGAACATTAGAAATTGGGAAGAATGCCTACCATTTGTTGAATTTTCATATAATAGATCTATTCATTCTACAACTGATTATTCTCCATTTGAACTTGTTTATGGTTTTAACCCACTAACAGTACTTGATCTTGCGCCACTACCTCTTGAACATATTATTAATTTAGATGGCGAACAGAAAGCTGAGTTGGTGAAATCCTTACATGAGAAGGCTAGGCAATGAATAGCCAAAACAAATGATGCCAATACCAACAAAGCAAACAAGGGGCGCAAACGGGTTGTACTAGAACCCGGAGATTGGGTTTGGGTCCATTTGAGGAAAGAACGATTTCCTACTAAAAGAAATACCAAGTTGGACCCAAGGGGTGATGGGCCTTTCCAAGTACTCGAGCGGATCAACGATAATGCCTATAAAATTGATCTACCTGGTGAGTACAACGTAAGCTCTACTTTTAATGTGGCTGACTTGTCCCCATTTGATTTTTCTGATTCGAGGACGAATCTTTTTAAGGAAGGGGGAATGATACGAGTCACAAAGGCCCAATCCAAGTTCAAGAACATAATGGGCTCAAATTACCACAAGGCCCAATAACGAGATCAAAGGCCCGACAAATGTGTTCCAAACTAAATTGGACCATTCAAGAGTTTGTTAGCAAGGCCTTAGATGCATACACGAAAGAATAAGAAAATCAAGATTCACTTTCTTGTTTTCAAGAAGATCAAGAAACCGAATCTTGGTCCAATTTTGCTGTTTGGAGCGATTTCAAGAATCAAGAAAATCAAGATTTCAAATCTTGGAAATCTTGGTCCAAGAAACCGAATCTTGCAGCCAAAGCGCATTGGATCTCCGTTACGAGCATCAACAAACCAATTTCGGTAGAAGATGGAATACAAGCCTAAGTTCTTGAAGGCAAGGCCCAATAAGATGATTCCAAGCCCAAACAAGAAGACAAACCATACTTACTTGAAAATCAGGCCAAATTGTCAAAGTGGCCCAATTTGTAAAGTTTTATTTTTTAAATACTTAGTTTAAATTTTTATGTAGATATTCAGTCCAAGAGGCCCAATTAAAAGCCCTTGGCCAAATTTCCATTTAAATATTAAAATAATTAGGAGTTTTTTATTTTTAGTTTTCTAATTAGATTAGGAAAACACTTGAGAGGCTTATATAAAGGCTTGGCCGGCCACCTTGTTATAGACTACTCAAATATATTAAAAATTTCAGATTTGTTTAAGTGCAGAATTCTCTTTGAGTTTTTCTCCAAGAATTCTCTCTTGAATTTTCTTTAGAAGTTGTTTTAACAATCTTTTGATTGTGGGAGCCATCTTCAGCCTTCTTCTTGCCATTAATATTCATTTGAAGGGGAGATTAGAGCCGTTTGAAGGGAGTTGTGATATCTTTCGGGATTTCAAGGCTTCTTAGGACTTATCTTTTAATTTCTTGCTGTCAATTTTTTTTCTTTTAAATTCTGCTTGTGTCGATTTTATTTAATCACTTTGTTTGCTGTTCTTGTTGCGTTTCAGGCATTCCAAAGCATTCCAAATCTGATTCGCCCTCTTCTTTACTAAAGATAGGATCGCCCCTTTTGTTCTTGGCAACAAAATTTGTTCAAAATCCCTAAATTCCTTGTTCTTGCCGATTTCTTCTTTTCAGATTTGGGTTGTTTTGATTGCTGGAATTTTGCAGAAATTTAACTTGCTGTTTGTGTCTTTCTTTTCAAGATTCGGTAGATTGGAGTATTCTTTGGGTTCAATTACATGTTCTTGATTCCCCAAGAACCTTTATTAACATTTATTCCTATTCTCAATTTGATTTTTTGCTGATTTGGGGATTTTTATTCCAGATTTGGAAATTCAAAGTTCTAATCTTTTAATTTCTGTTTCGTTTCAGATCTGTTCGTTTAGAGCCTCGTAGGAGTTTTCTCGTGACTTGGCAACTCAATATTGGTTTGCGCGCAACCCCCTATCAAAGGGTTTCAAGAATTTTGGGGGTCAAAAATTTGAATGATATTGAAAGATATTTAGGACTCCCAAATTTGGTTGGTCGACGGAAGAAAACGACATTTCAGGGCTTAAATGACCGGTTTAAAAAGAAATTGATAGTTGGAGCACCAGGTTTTTATCTCAATGAGGGAAAGAAGTTTTTATTAAAGCCATCCTTCAAGCATCCCAACATATTCTATGATGTGTTTTATGTTACCGAAATCACTCTGTGGGGAATTAAAGAGCATAATGGCTCGATTTTAGTGGCAGAAAGGACATGGGAAAATGGCATTCGTTGGTGTGATTGGCGTAGGTTGTGTGAGCTCAAAGAAAATGGAAGGTTGGGTTTCCGAAGCCTTACTAAATTTAACCTTGTCTTGTTAGCTAAACAGGG
Source organism: Gossypium hirsutum (assembly GCF_007990345.1). Taxonomy (NCBI): domain Eukaryota; kingdom Viridiplantae; phylum Streptophyta; class Magnoliopsida; order Malvales; family Malvaceae; genus Gossypium; species Gossypium hirsutum. Next base: position 53,998,683 of record NC_053442.1, read on the forward strand.
TTGGCGCTTAATTCAAAATTCGAATTCATTATTAGCGCGAATTTTAAAAGCTAGATATTATTCGCAGTGTGATTTCTTAGAGTCCAGCTTAAGGGGTTTACCTTCTTATATCTGGTAGAGTATATGGGCAAAGAAGGGACTCTTGTAGAAAGGGCTATGTTAGAGAGTAGGAACATGTGAAAAGATATCAGTGGTTGATGATGCATGGATACTAGGAGCTGCGAGTTCTAAAATCAGTGGTAGTATTAGTAACGATATTATAAGGGTATTAGAGTTAATTGATTCACCAACTAGAACGTGGAAAGTTGAAGTTGTTAACACTACCTTTTCTGAAATTGATGCGAGTAGAATCCTGCGGATCCCGTTAACCACGGTGGAGCACGAGGATATGCTGGTGTGGAGGGGTGAAGCTTTTGGTGATTTTTTAGTGAGGAGTAGACCTGTCCATGGGTCGGGCCGGGCCGGGCCCACAAAAAAAATTCAGCCCGTTTACTAGGCCGGGCCCGGCCCGACCCAAAATATGGGCCTGAGACTTTGCCCAGGCCCGGGCCGAAGAAAAAATATGGGGCCCGAGCCCGGCCCGGCCTGTTTTTAATTAAAATTAAAATTATTTTTTAATAAAATTAAAACTAATAGTTATTAAAATTAATTGTTAGTAAAATTATCAAATTATTAATTGTTAATTGTATTAATTGTTGTAATAAAATCTAACATTTGATTAGTAAATTTATCAAATTATTAATTGTATTAATTGTATTAATTGTTGTAATAAAATTTAACATTTGATTAGTAAATTTATCAAATTATTGATTGTATTAATTGTATTAATTGTTGTAACAAAATCTAACATTTGATTAGGAAAACAAACTTGATGTTTTATTATTATTATTTTGTAACACTAGTCAAGGAAATGAAAGTAAATAAACTTAAAATAAAAAACTATTACATTTTAAAAATAAAAATATATATATTTAATATTGCCCGGGCCAAAAAATCTTGCCCGAGGCCCGGCCCATTTTTTAAACGAGCCTAAAATTTTGTCCAAGCCCATATTTCGGGCCTATATTTTTACCCAAACCCTCCCATATTTCGGGCGGGCCGTCGGGCCGGGCCAGGCCGCCCGGCCCATGGACAGGTCTAGTGAGGAGTGGTTACAAATTATTACTTGAAAATAACTATGACCCAACTGCTACAGACTTACAATAGAATATAGATAATTTTTACAAGCGATTGTGGAGCCTCAACTTAAATGCAAGACAAAATATTACAATTTGGAAGATTTCGTGGAACTTTCTGCCTACTTTGATTAATTTACATTTTCGAAGACTTGGGGTAAATACAGTTTGTCCAAAATGTGGAGGAGTGGAAAGTATTCAACATGTATTTCGAGTTTGCCTTGTGTCATTGGAAGAGTGGAATTCTTTAAATCCTATGTGGGTTGTCTCTATGGCAAATTTAGATAATTGGGAGTGGCTCACCTGGCTGTTTAAACGAAGCTCAATTTCTCAGTGTCATTTATTCTGTTGCGCCTTATGGGTGATCTGGACAAAGCGAAGTAAGAAGTTGCATGAAGCTAAGAGTAGTACTGGAAAAGGGATTGTTGAAATGACCAATAGATTTCTCAGGGAAATTGATGAAGTGGGGAATGGATCCCTTACCAAACAATGGGTAGTGTCGGAATGGAGGCCTCCAGAAACCCAAGTTGTTAAGATCAATTTTGGTGCGACGTATGATTGTAATCAACTCGGATCAACTTCGGGGTTGGTGGCTAGAAATGGTGAAGGAAAGGTGCTAGCCTCAAAATAGATTTTGTGTATAGAGGTTGCCTCTTTGTTTGTAGCAGAGGCCCATGCATGTCTTCATGCTGTGCGAATGGGGTTAGCCATGAAAGTAGGCAAGATTGAGGTTGAAGGAGATGCATTAACAATCATAAAAAAGTGTCAATCTACAACCATCGACAAATCGATTATAGTAGTATATATTCAAGACATTCAACATAGCAAAAACGGTTTTCAAAGTATCCAGTTTAAACATGTTTCAAGATTGGCAAATAAAAAAAAAAACCCATAGAATCGTAGGAGAGAGTTTAAGAAAGCAAGAAGAGGTTTACCTGGAAGGATCGATACTTGGGTATGCCATGGAATCGCTGGGTTCTAGTCGACAAAGAGAGTGAGAGCCTGATTGAGGCGAACTGAGGAAGCATAAAGGTTGAGGATGCAATTTACAAAGGTAAAGAGTTAAATTTATTGAATTATTTAAAATTAGGATCAAATTGATAGAATATGTAAGTATTGAAGACTAAATGTGTTATTATACTAGTTAAAAAAAGGTTTTGATGATTGAAACAAGAACAAATTCAAACATTAGTGCTTAAATTAAAAAAAATTAAAATTGGATAACCAAAACAAAAGCTTAAATATAATCAACTGACCATTTATATAATTTACCATTTATATAATCCATTTCAAATTTATGGAAATCTAAAAAATTCAACTTCAGCCGATTGAGTCTTAACTTAATTGGTGTAGACATTGTTACCAATGTAGGAGGATGTGGGTTCGAGTACACCAATCACATTATCCTCCTATTTATGAGTTGGGAGAGAGACTATGAATAGTGCTAGGCATTATGTAAAATAAAAAATAGATACAATCAAAACTTATAATAAAATTATTTAAAAAATAGCTTATTGGTGTAAAAAAAACCCTCAAGCTTTTTCAAAAAAAGCAATGAAGCCTTTCCTTTTCTTTTTTTTTTTTGCACTCAATTGAGCACTTGAACTTTCAAAATGCACCAAAAAGGCCCTCAAAATGCACCAAAAAAAGCAATTAAGCCTCTGCTTATTTTTTTCACTCAATTGGGTACTTGAACTTTCAAAATGAATCAAAAAGACCCTCAAAATTTTTCAAAAAAGCAATTAAGCCCCTGGTCTTATTAAAAATTAGAAAAAAAGTTATAAAAATTATTAAATTTTAATAAAAATATAAAAAATTATAAATTATAAAAATTGTAAAAAATAAAAAAATTGTAAAATTTTATAAAAATCATAAAAAATTATAAAATGTATCAAAAAGTCCCTTTAACAATTAACTTTAACTGTTGACCGTTAAAGTTAATGAATCCTAGCTTTTTTTATATTTCTATATATTTTATAGTTTTTTTTACGATTTTTATAAAATTTTACAACTTTTTATTTTTTTACAATTTTTATATTTTTCTAATTTTTAATAATTTTTTAATATTTGAATTTTTTAAATTAAAATTTAATAATATTTATAGCTTTTAGTGATTTTAATTTTTTATAATTGTTTTTCAAATTTTTAATAAAATCAGGGACTTAATTACTTTTTTTGGAAAATTTTGAGGGTCTTTTTGATGCATTTTGAAAGTTCAAGTATCCAATTGAGTGCAAAAAAAGTAGGGGCTTAATTACTTTTTTTTGAAAAGATTTGAGGGCCTTTTTGATATATTTTAAAAGTTCAAATACCCAAATGAATGCAAAAAAAGAGACTTAATTACTTTTTCTTTTTTGAAAAAATTTGAGGACTTTTTACATCTTTAAACAACAAAATTCAACTTCATAGTTAAATTGCACGGCTAGAAAATAAAAACGTCATTATCAAAGTATAAATGCACTTCAATAGCAGATTCATCCAAGGAGCACATTGATCATAATAATAAAAGCTAAAAATCACATTGATCCTTTAGTAGGGAGAAAAACCCTCAAAACTCAATCCAAACCAAAAAAAAGAAAAGAAAATGTATATGCATCATTCAAATATCAAATTATGATTTTACTTTTTAATTTTTAATTATTTTGGAAATCCTTTATAACTTTTCTAATATTTTAAAGATTTTTTTATTAATTTTTTGTTAATTTCAATTAATTTAAAAAAATATTAAAAGTATCAAAATGACACTTCAGCTATATTTTAGGGGCCAAATTAGCTACTAACCCTTCGAATTAACTTGCCAAGTTGTCCCCTTAACGGGAGATAACGAACAAGTGACTAAAATGTAATAACTTGATATTATCAATGACTATTATGTAACTTTTAAAAGATGGGTGACCAAAACATAATTTTAAACAAAGTTTATGAATTGATGGGATAGTTTACCCAATATAAATCAAACATCATACAAATACGGAAATACCTACCACGATCACATCAATAATATCGATAAACTAGATCAATGAAATAAATAAAATAAATTCAGTGCAATTTGAATTGAATTAGGGCTGAATTGAAGTAGTGAAAACAAATTAGGGACTAAATTTTAGAAGTGGCAAACTGTGGAAGACTTAATTTGAAAATAGGCCAGAAAAAGCACATACCCTTACCATGTGAATGGGCAGCAAAGTTTCCCTTTTCCCATTAAAATTATTATAATTTCTAATATTTATTCCTTCCCTTCTTCATTCTTATCTTTTTACTTTCTTCTGGTACAAGCATATGGGTTCCCATTTTTAGCATAAAAAATAATATTGCCCTTCTATATTCTGACCCTAATATTTCAAATATTTCTCTCATCTCCCTCTCGCCTGGCAACTTCCTTATCCCTGTACTCTTTCAACTTCATCCTATGCTGACTGATAACAACAAACACCTATTCGAGAATACTTTTACAAGTCTAAAAAACATATTTACACAGTTGAAGTTAGGGTGTTGAACCAGTTACCTGAATCAAAATTTTTAAATCCTTAATTATTAATTCATCGAATTTTTTTCAAAAAAATTAATCGAACCAAATTATTTCAATTAATTTAGTCGGTTAACTGAATTAATCGAAATTTATATGTTTTTTTTTATTTTTTTGTTAAAACAAGTATAAAACATATAAAAAATTAATCGAATTAACCGATTTAACCGAATTTTAAGTGTTGAATCACTACATAATTAAAAACACTACTACATAAGTCTTGAAATTAACACATAATTAAAATGTAACAGCACATTTAGTTCGCTGTATTGGAATAGAGGCGTAATGGAATAGAGGCGTAATAGCAAATCAATTGTTTGGTTGAATGTAATGGAATAGAGGTGTAATAGCATAATGAAAAAAACTAAAATGACTAGAATACCCTTAGCATAAATTTGTTTAGGTAAATGATTATTGTTATTGTTATTTAAATTTTAATAAGATTATTAATATCAACAATAAATAATTTAATCATATTTAAACATAATTATTATTAAATATATTATAATTAAAATATATAATTTAATAAAATTATTAATAATTAATATTCTTATATGAATTTACTCAAATCATAATATATGATACTATAAAATATAAATTAACATAATTATTATTAAATATATTTTAATTAAAATATATGATTTAATAAAATTTAAAATAATTATAACTAATAAATTTTCTTATATGAATTTGTATAATTTAAAATAATTATTATTACATATAATTTAATAATAATATATAATTTCATAAAATTCTTGATAATAAATTTTCTTATATGAATTTATACAATTTAAAATAATTAATATTAAATATAATTTAATAATGATATATAATTTCATAAAATTCTTAATAATAAAATGTTCTTATATGAATTTACTAAAATCAAAATATAACTTGAGAATTATATTCTGCATAAACATAATTAACTTATATTAAGAAAAGCTTAGATGAAAATGAAATTCTACATCATAATCCATATGTTATATAGTTTTACAACATCAAAAAGTTTGAACATTGATTTTTAATGGTGAGAAAGAAATCTTCTGACCCATTCCAATCGCGCAACAGAAGGTAAACTAAAGAAAACGATCATTTGAGTTGGATGATCTGGAATTTTACTCAAAGCTTCATACCGCTGATCGTCGGTTAAACCTTCAATTTCCCATAAGGTTGAATATAAATTTGAAGCTTTCTCTTCCATCTTTTGATGTTCTTCTGACTTCTGCTAAACTACCACCTCGGAGGCAATACTCCTACTGATTTGATCGCCAACGGCCTTGATGTTTTCGGCCAATAAAGTGGCAGCCTCATCAAATGAAGAATACATATCACGAGCATCAGATTTCTTCTTTCTCTTGTTTGAAGATGAGGAACCCCCTTGGTCTCTATCTCGTTGTGGCTCCGCAGCAGAAACATCCATGTCATCCAAAGAGATGTCAGCTTTGCAGTCATAGAATGCGTTTCTTTCTTCATCCATACCTGTAGTAGGTAAACCCTCAGCATTTATTTCTTCAAGAACATCAGAGCTGTTTGAGCATCTTTCCCAGTTGCTCGATCTCTTGCGTATATGGTAGTAAGCTGGTCGTAGTAAGGGAAAGTACGATGTCTGAATTGAGCGACTTCTTTGTGACTCTAAAAAAATGAGGAAATCATATTAGTTATAAGTTTGGTAAAAATAAAATAATAAAGACTTGAAATAATCTTACCTTTAAATAGGAGTCCCAAACCGCATCTTCAGCAACAATGAGCTGCCTATGCTCGTCCCAACCAAAACCGCTATTGTTTTGGCCATTAAGCATGTCATAGACGATTGACCACTCCCTTTTTAGTAACCTAATCCTCGATTCAATATTAGGTTTCGCCTTCAACATTGCATTTGGTAAAACCTTTTGTAGCATTCTTTCCAACTCGTTTAAATAACCGGCTTTAAACCCGGTATCAGCATTAAATGTTCCAACATTGTACAGGTCCACCATGCAGGAAACCAATGCTGCATCTTCTTCTAGAACCCATTTTCTTTTTGTTCCTCGAGAAGATTGAGAAGATACTCTTGATTCTAGAACAGCTGACATAATTATCTTAAGAACAAAAAAAAATTATATTAATTACTATTTTAATATCATGAATCAAAAGGTGAACACTTTATAAAATTATAATTAAGTTCAATATCATGAATCAAAAGCTCCAAACCACAACAAATTTAAAATTATAACACATGCTGAATGAGAAGAAATTAAATTATTATTCAAAAAGTTTGGTACAATACAAAAATCAATACAAAAATTTCACAAACTAATTTCTAGATGCTTGCCATTCATCGAACATTTGGTTGGCTAGTTCCATCCTCCAAGTAGCCCAAGCATCCGATGGATGAATATTTGTGATATTCGGTTCATCGTCATCCACCACATTACTAGGTAATCCTTCTCTCACCTCCACTTCAATGGGATCAATACTCATATGGGTTCGAATAAAATTATGGAGCAAACAACATGCAATAATAATTCTATTGTGCACCCTTACAGGATAGAACGATGGACTCCTAAGTATTCCCCATCTAAGTTTTAATAACCCAAAGCATCTTTCAATAACATTACGTGCTGAGGCATGTTTCATATTAAAAAACTCTTATGGAGAACTTGGCTGATAACCCTGACGCCACTCGTTCAAATGATATTGTTGTCCTCTAAAAGGTGCAAGAAATTCCTCACAATTTGTGTATCCAGCATCAACTAGATAATAACAACCTATAAAATATTTTTTTTAAATGATTAATTCAGCACAAAAAGTTTGATCTTAATGAACAATATCAAAGTCCTCTAACTATCCACTTTACCATGAGGAACTTTTAGTCCATGTCTTCTACTAATGGCATCTCGAAGAATCCGTCCATCGGCAACTGAACCTTCCAAACCAGGAAGAACATAAACAAATTGCATCTCAGGTGTACAAACACCTAGCATATTTGTTGCTATGTCACCTTTTTGCGTTCGATATCTAGGTTTATCAACTGTTGGAACCCTAATCTTGATGTAGGTTCCATCAAGAGCACCTAAGAAATTCTATATCACATGATATAAAACCTTGGGTTAGAATACTAATTTATATCTAAATAAACTAAATGTTGTACAAGCTATATATAAAACTCAGTCCAATACCTTAAAGCATTTCCACCTTGTGTCAGAAGAATCGGCTGTAATTGGCTCCGGCTTTTTAAATAACACTTCTTGTAAGCGTATGACTGCATTTAAAACACTATGAAATGCTCTGCTAACAGTTTCCCCGGACCTTCTAAAGTGATGCTTGATAACTCGATTTTTCAGGTGATGGGAGATGATATGTAAAAACATTGCTACTTGCTCATCGACAAGCATGTTTCTCGACGACTTCAATCCCCCTATCGATTCTAACATCTCACATAGTTTAAAAAAGGCAGTTTTATTCATCCTAACTTGTTCAATACAGGTCTCGTCACTAGCATATACAAGCCTTTTCACATAATCCCGTTTTGCATAAAAATCTAAGGTATAAGACCTAATCCTTGGTCTATAAGTATGTAGGCTAAGGCTGGCACCCATTCTAAATAAGAACCAAATCGCAATTCTACAGATTTCCAACCATATTGTCAATGCAATACCAATTCTTTTACGTCTCACACTTTGTGCAATTAAAGACAGACGAGCCATTACTGCAACACATTAAAATTAGAACACACTATCAAATAATTGAAGTTGCAATTACACAATATCAAAAAAAAAAATAATAAACACCACAAATTTAGAACACACGAAGCAAAAAAGTATCTATTAAATGATATCGTTTAGGGTTTAATTTCATTTTTTTATCAATCACCCAAAAAATAATGAAAGAAAATATATTTAAATACATTTTAAATATATTAAAATTTAAAGGTATATGTATAATTGACCTAAAATTAATTGACCTAAAATTAATTGTTGTTATTTGTTAGTTTATTTATTGATGATTAGTTTAATTAAGGTGGCCTAAGTTTAAAACAAATAAAATAAAGAATGAGGATTTGGTTTACTAATGAAATTGAAGTTTTAAAAATTTTATAACATTTTAAATTTACATTTCATTTCGTATAAATATATTGTTTAGTTAATTAAAGCATGTTCAAATTTTGAACATGGATTAGTTTGAACATTTAAATTTAAATTTAAATTTAAATATAATTTCGTATAATGAAATTGAAGATTTAATAAAGCATGTTCAAAGTTTGATCATTGATTAGTTTTTGTATTGATGATTAGTTTAATTAAGGTTTTCTAATTTTAAAACAAATAAAATGAAGAATGAGGATTTGGTTTAATAATGAAATTGAAGTTTTAAAACTTTTATAACATTTTAAATTTAAATTTCATTTTGTAAAAATATATATAACTTTTATCTCATTTACATGTACAAATAATTATTAAAAAGTAGTATTGTATTTGTAATTATGATTGGAAAAGATTGAAATGTAGTATTGTATTTATATGTACAAATAATTGTGATTTAAGCCCATTATTTGTAGGCATACTGCTCTTTAAGATTGAACATAATTAAATGTTGAACATAATTATATTATTTGAATAATAGCAATTAAAGGTTGAACATAATTATCAAATTTGTATGTACTCTTTATATGTACTCTTTCACTAATAAATTATATATTAAATTTGTATCAAATTTTTTTTTATGTACACTTTCACTAATAAATTATATATTAGTAAAAAGTTGGTGCATTGGTACACCAATAATTTGAATACATACTACTTTCTATAAAAAAACATATAACCTATTAGTAAAAACATATAACCTATTTTAAATTCCAAAAGTTTTCAACTTTAGATTTGAATACATACTACTTTCTTTAAAAAAAAACACTTTTAATATGGTATTTTAATAACCCAGAAAAGAAAAATATCAATTAGACCATAAACTTAACAAATTTTATATTAGTATCAATATTGATACCTAATTATTCAGTCTTCTAAATTGACTTAAACTTGAACATTATATAAGCATTGAAATTGAAATTTGATTATTTTTATAGAATTTAAAAACAAAGAGCTTATTAACTGGAAACAGTCCTTGTAAAATAATTCAAAAATTATTTCAGTCTTTAACCCTAAACAAATGCAACAATTTCCAGTTTCATTGAAAACAGCAGACAATTTCCAGTTTCATTGAAAACTACAGACAATTTCCATTGCAACAATATCAAAAAACTGTCTGAATTGAAAACAGTAGACAATTTCCATTGCTCACTGTATCAATACGAATATTTTAGCAGAGAAAATTAAAATCAATAGAGAATATCATCTCAAAACAGAAGGAAAATCAGAGTGAAACCACATGTAAATGAAGAAACAATCAAGAGATAGAAAAATTAACATCAGGAATGTGATTTTCTTTCTACTTTCTTTGCACTTACCTAATTGTTGGTATTTCTATGCCAACTCTGTAGCTAAAAACAACATGCTCTAATGTAATTTTTGCTGCTGTTACCGAAATATCTGACTCTGTTTTGAAGGGGGCAGAAGCAAGTGGTTTCAATGGGATGGTTTCAATGTGTCATTTTGCATATATTTGCATAAGTTTTCTAGCTTATTTTCTAAGTATTACTAAGGATAACTAGTAACGAGTGTCATACTGTTTTTTTTACCCTTAATTCTATATCATAATGTTCTATTCAAGTCTCCTATTACAGTAATGAAAGTAGTCTTGACTAATAATGGTGAGGATATGGATACCGAGTAACGAGTGTCAGATACGAAACCATGACCAGAGAACCTGATAAACACACATGAAAACTAGTGTTTTATTACATGTGATATTAAGCAGCGTCTTTATGTGATTACGTCTATAGGAATTCAGATTGTTATTGCTTTGCCTCACTGCTCAATGGATGCTGATTTTTTCTGAAGTTATTAATCTATTTGTTTTACTTTTGCTTTAATGGTCATTGATAAGGTTTAAACTATTTGTGTACATTGAAGGATACCTACAAGCTATGTTAGACTCAATGTACAGGCAAGAATATCTTCGAGTGAGAGTAATTGATGACCAGGTAACTGATTAAGTGAGAAAATAGAAATATCAGTACTGCAACAAAATTTATTTATTTATTTGAGATTTAGATGGCAGCGAAAGGGGACATATAATTGCTGAGGCATGTTTCATAATTATATTATCACTTCTAACAAAGTGTTCATCCAAGTATACCTTGCTTTTGAGGACATACGAATATGATTCCTTAGTTCATATCATACAAAAGCTGTAATGAGCAATACAAACATACAAAACAGAACCATACAAAACAGAAACCACAAAAGCTGCTACAGCAATACAAACCTGCAATCGGGGAAAACATACAAACAAAACCGTGAATACAAATGGAAAACTAACCTGTAATGAGCAAATCGGGACGACTGCGATGAAGAAGTGTTGGAACAAAGAACCTTTAATGAGAAAAGGGAAATCGGTTAGTGTTGAAATGAAACCATAACCAGCAAATAATGCAGGCAAACAAATAATAAAAAAAAATCATAACCAACAAGAAACCCTATGCCGATAACTAAAGAAACTGAAACAATCGCAATCGTATTTATAAAAAAAAATGCAACAATACCCATTAATGCATGCAGAGAGGAAAGATGCCAAGATGAGAAATGATGACCGGCTGGAGATTACTCACTTGCCGCTTCAATGCCTCCGGAGATCTGAGACCGTTTAGCAGAGAAATATGCGAAGATGGAAGTCGGGACGGGCTAGAGCTTTGGTTCGCTGGTAGCTTCTGTCGATGTTGGGAGGGAGAGGGTAGGTGGAGATCGGGAGAGGCTTGGGAGGGTAAAAGAGGACCGATTAGGTAATCCTTTCTTTTGGAAGGGATTACAAATCGGCGCTGCATAAGGGAAAATGGGGAATCCGTGCAGAACGTAATAGGCCCGTATTAGGGCAATACAGCCAACCAAACACGGTAATTGGTGGGGCCACGGATTAGGGGTGTATTGGCTAATCCAATACACCCAACTAAACATGCTCTAAGTATTTAACATTCTCTATTTGCATCCATTTCTTCTCTCCAAAAGATCTCCATTTCTATTATACCTATAAAAAATATGAGCAAAAAATGAGCATATAATAGAAATATATGCATTTAAAAAAATCAAATAATATAAACAAAGGATTAGATTGTAAGCTAACAAGAATAAGATAATAAGCATACCCTTCAACTCACGAAAGCTGATGAATTTAGGGTAGACTCTAATGCATTCCAAGAAAAATCTAAACATTGAATTGATTAAATAAGTTAATGTAGGAGTGATGTGGTAATAAAAAATTGAAACTATTAAATTAAAAATAAAGATACCATTTTCAATCTTGTCAAGCTCTTGGATTTGTTCTTCAATCTTTTTTTATGTCTTTTTGTGATGATGATTTTTGAATCCAATCTTGAGTACTCATAAGAGTTTGTACAATTTTAGGAGTTAAAAACTCCTAAATTGATCAAGCACACACCCCCCGGAGCTAAATGCAGACTTTGTAGCAACTATAGAAATCGGTATAGCTAACACATCTTTGGTCATCTTTGAAAAAGTGGGAAATTTAGGGCTATTCACTTTCCACCACAATAAAATATCAAAATCTTGAACAACATTCTCATTAGCCTCAGGTAGATATTTATCCAATTCAGATGTTTTGTCCTTACCATCATTTTCCAACTTACGTTTTTTATGCAAAGCTTGCATACGCCTTTTCATTTTTTGTTGTGGTTATGGTTCACCGAGAGAAACATGTGCTACCACACTCGATTGGCTACAAGTATTATGAAGTGGAGGTTTATACTCATCAAACAATTCATACAAAGCTTCCTTCAATTTTTGCATCATTTCATAAGCTTTCTCAGCATTAGACATTTCACTAAGTGCAAATTCAAGATATTTTAATTTTTGTCTAGGATATAAAACACAAGCAACAAACATAAGCAAATTCATCTTATCAATATCACCCCAGTAATTGTCATACTTGTCTTTTATCTTCATGACCATAACACTAAAATCAACATCAATATTTGACTAAGCATCTTATAAAAGAATATTAATTTCAGAAAGCTCATAAAAAAAGTATTCGATGTGACATATAAGTACCAGATATACGCAAAGTGATTTCATAAAAGTGTTCCAAGAAACCCTCAAGTTTCTAACACTAGCCCAATCATCCGCACTAGGTTAACCTTCTCCCCTTTCAAGTTCAGATCTAAAGTTTGTATCTTACTCCTCCAATCTCACAAAAGCTCTCTCAAAGTTCTAAGCAATGCCTAACATTAACTAGGTCGAGTTCTACCTAGTACAAACACCAAGACACAACATCTTCTTGCACTCTATCTTTTCCACCACAACACACTACTTAAACTTTTGTAATCTAGTTGGAGATTGTCTCACATATCTAACAGCCCCCCTAACATGTTCAACAAATTTATTCATTTCCTTTAAGCCTTCAACAACAATCAAATTCACATTGTGTGTCATACATCTCATATAAAGATATTTACCATTTTGAACTAAACCCCCTCGAGTGCTAAATTTCTTTCTCAATTAACCAAAAGCAACATTACTTAAACCCTCGAGTGCTAAATTTCTTTCTCAAATAACCAATAGCAACATCATTTGACTGCATTATCAACAGTGACAGAAAGCAATTTATCAATCCCCCAATTCAATAAGCATTTCTCAATCACTATCCCAATGGACTCACCCTTATGACTAGAAATTGGACAAAAGTTTAAAATCTTTTTATTCAATTTCCAATTGTTATCAATAAATTGAGCAGTGATGCAAAAATAATTAACTCTTTACAAAGAAGTCCATGTGTCAGTAGTCATGTGTTAGTAGTTAAGCAAACTCTAGAACAAGAACTTATCAAAAGTTGTTTTATCTTGGTCCTTTCATCTAAATACAATTGATAAACATACCTAGTCATAGTAGTTCGTGAAGGAATATGAAACCTAGGACATGTCAAGAACATAAATTTTCTAAAACCTTCACTTTCAACAAACTTGAAAGGTAATTCATCAATCACATTCATTTGTGCTAACCCTTTCCTACATACTTTTTGATCAAATCTCCAAGTTGCCCTTCTCCCCTTCAACTCCCTTACTAGGTAAAACTAGTTGTCCTTGGCTAGTGTCAACAACATTACTAGGATTTTTCTTACATTAATCGATATGATGTTTTAATGACCCTGTACCATTTTTTCCATCACAACGAAATTCCTTTTCACAATATTTACATTTAGCCTTGCTTACACCCTCACTATTAACAATCTTAGTGAAGTGAGACCAAACTTCTGACCTTTGAGGAATGACTTCTTTTTCCAGCAACCCCCTTTGTTTGGCTTGAAGCTTCATTTACTGATTTTCCAGAGTCTATCGAACTAGGAGGTGTAACACTACCCTCAACAAATGTTGGTTCGATGACATTCTGCAAGGAAAAATTATATAATAGATTAAAATACATTTATATACAATATATAAATGAATTAAAAAGCAGGTTCTGTCATTCGAGCTCCTATGTTCTTCCTTAAAAAGAAATAATTTTTGTTTTAAAAAAATTATGATCACATCAACTTTTTTTTTAGGCAATTAAACATTTTACTTTGAAGTTTTAGAGAATTTATATTATTTTTTCTAAAATATTTATACATCTACAATATTTTGTAAAGTTTATATTTTGCAACTCGCTATTTGATTATGCATTATATATAAAACATCGAAACAAGCATTTAATAGTGTAATTTTAACAGAAATAATATTTTAGTCCATACTGCTATGGATTAACTTCTTGAAAAATAATGCATGCAATATATTTGACTTCTTTGGTCTATGACATATCCACCGCTTAATTGTTATGATAGACAATAGACATCGACTTCAATAAGGGAAAAAAGCCAATATTTTTATAAAGAATAAGTTAACAAACCTAATAAACCAATAGATATATGTAAACAATTAATTAATAAGTATATTAAGAGTAAGAAACTAGACACAGTTGTTAACATCTTGCAAGTTGCAATGTAAACATATATAATTCAATATAATGTTATGAAATTTAATGGAACTATATATCATTCGTCGCTATAGAATTTAAAATCACTTTTTAAATATAGATTTCAGTTTTGACCAACACCTTTTTCTTTTTCTTATCGTTTAAAACTTAAAAAGTTAGTTCAAATATCTATCCTCTACTCTTTTCTACTCAATTACATTTACAAACACACATTGAGAACAAAGAAGTAATGATAGAATTATAAAAATATCCAAAAATGAAAATTTTGTCATAAAAAAAAAGAAGCAGCAGAAAAATCCATTTCAGTGAAAGCAAAAAAGAATATATCTTTGACAAAAAAAACACTTGAAAAATCCAAGGTGAGTGTCAGACTGTGGTGAGTGAAGTTGAAATTGAAGGTGCATCACCGGTCACTTCGTTGGGTTAGGGATTTTGGGGGATTTTCGATTAGGGATTTTGGGTGAAGTCGAAATTGATGGTAGACGTACGTTGGACGATGATGGTGACATGGTGTATGCCAAACGGTGTGACTGGTGGACGTCGAAAAGTGGTGACTAGCAGTAGAGATTTTGGGACTTGAGAAATTTTAGATTAGGGATTTTCAATTTTGGGTTAGGGATTTTTGAGTCTGTGATATTTGAGTTTACCGTGTGCATTATTTTTAGGCCTAGGAGGAATTAGAATTTTATGTTTTCTAATTTTTTGTGTGAGTCATTGGATTGGGTTTATTTTGGGAGTGGGCTGGTGTCTGTATGAGTTAGTGGACTGGGTTTATTTTGGGAATGGGTTAGTGTTTAGGGCCTGGGTCTAGTTGGGTAGTAGCTTGGTGGGTTAATATATAATATCAATTATTAAGTTCAATTAATTCAGTTAATTAATCGATTTCGAATCAAATTAACCGTTAACCGAACTTCCAAGAAATTATTAACCTACCTCAAATCGAATTAGATCATTTAACCGACCGATTAACCGAATTAGTTCGATTTGGTCAGTTAAATCAGTTTTAACCGAAATTTGCACACCCCTAACTGAAGCGATTCCAAACACATTGCTTTTTTAACTAACAACACTTTCAAGAAATGCTTAGAAGCTAGAATCAAATGTAGTGGCTATTGGTTTTAGCTATTTGGGGTTATTAATCTACTCAAATATAAAGTGATGTAACACCCCGAACCCGAGACCGACACCGGAGTCGAACACGAGGTGTTAACAGACTTTAAACCCCTTATAAAAAATATTTCCCAGACACTGCCAATCTGCATACTAGTCGCTTTAAAAATCATATCTTGAGTTTCACAACGTAAAAATCAGTTTCATGATTTTTCCCTGAAACTAGACTCATATGCCCATCTACATATTTTTTTCTAGAATTTTTGGTCGGGCCAATTAGTACAGTTTATTAGTCAAAGTCTCCCATGTTACAGGGATCGACTACCCTGACCTTTGCGCATTACGACTTGGATATCTCCTTGTACAGGGCTCCAATACTGATGCCGTTTGTTTCTATAGAAACTCGACTCAGAGAGGAATCTATAAATATATGGTATGACTCCTAATTATCTCTGGTTAATTTATAATGAATTTCCAAAGTCGGAACAGGGAATCCAGAAACCGTTCTGGCCCTGTCTCACGAGAACCTGAATATCTCTTAACATACTGTCCGTATGATTGTTTCGTTACTTTCCTATGAAAGTAGATTCATCAAGGTTTGTTTACATAATTTATTCACTATTTAATTCCATTCCTACTATTTTTAGTGATTTTCCAAATCTACATCACTGCTGCTGTCAGCATCTGCCTTTAAGGTAGACTTTACCTATTTCATGGTTTCCATGATTCAACTAGCCCTTTTTGCATAAATAGCACAATTTATGAAAGTGATTAACCATCCCCGTGGCCAATCCTTGTCAAGCATATCCACACCAAATGATTATAACATTATACTCAAACACATATAAGCCATTTTCGCATGGCTATCCAAAATTTATACAAGTCCAAAGGGTCCACGACCCACAACAAACGGGTAGTCCTATACATGCCATTTCGAAGTTCAACCAAAATTGTACCAAAAGGGGGGGGCTTTGATAGTGTGGGCGACTTTGACTTCAAGATCCCGAGTCCGATAGCTGGAGAACCAAATCTATAAAACAGAGGAGCAATGAAACGGAGTAAGCAATTTATGCTTAGTAAGTTTTGAGCAAGGAATTCCAACACAACAAAAGTATAGCATTCATATAGCTAAACGGATAATTTCATATGCACAAATTTACGATATCGTACTTGCTTCACATTATCAACCCTTATGTACATACACAAAAGATCAACTCAGCCAAAGGCCGGTAGCTCGTTTATCAACTGAGCGAATACTTATTTGTAAGGGCTCAACTAAATTCAAGCACATACGAAACATACCTCAATGTTGGGATGTTTCGAGAGTATTAACTGGAATTTTACAGTAAGTTCATTCATTCCCAAATCACGTACCTTCGGAATTTAACCGGATATAGCTCCTCGTTAAAATGCCTTCGGGACATAGCCCGGTTATAGTAATTCGCACAAATGCCTTCGGGACTTAACTCGGATTTAGTAACTAGCACAAATACCTTCGGGCTTAGCCCGGAATTAGTATCTCGCACAAATGCCTTCGGGCTTAGCCCGGAATTAGTATCTCGCACAAATGCCTTCGGGCTTAGCCCGGAATTAGTATCTCGCACAAATGCCTTCGGATCTTAGTCCGAATATTGTCACTTAGCACAAGCCTTCGGGACTTAGCCCGAACATCATTCAAATAACCATGCACATTTAACAATAAATCATGGCCCATTCGTATTTCATTTTCGTTAGCAAAACTCAAACACAAGACATTTATCATTCTTGCAAATTCGGCTCAATAGCCACACAAAGAGCATGATTTTAATTTGCTTAAAACATGATCTAATCACATCATAATTTAAGCTCTCTTACTCAAGAACTTACCTCGGGTGTTGTCGAATGATTCCGATAGCTATTCGACCACTTTTTCCTTCCCTTTATCGGATTTAGTTCCCCTTTGCTCTTGAGCTTAATTAAACAAATAAATTGATTTAATCATTTGAGCATCGAAAAGAGGAACACAAGGCATTTAGCCCCTATTTATACATTAGACATTAAAGTCACATATGTACGGAATCATGAATCAAACTCAACATTTTAGCTAATTTTTCCCCTTTGGCCGAATATGCATGTCTATTTTGGGGCCGATTTCAACACTTAATACATTCTACAAGTATGGTCACTTGTATTGACTAAACACCCTTTTGTTTCAAGTTCAAAACTTGGCTAATACACATATATACACACTAGTAAAGCATCCTCTCCCTTTCCATCAATTTAACAAATGCATTGCTCATTAACATGCAAAAGTTATATTCGGCCTTAGCACACAACTTGCTAGCCGATTCTTCTCCATTTAGCAACCAATGCACATATGTGCTCACTCAAAAATGCTAAAAAGGAGGTTCAAGAATCATCAAGCCACCATCACATGCATCATTAACAAGCTTCATATTTAGCATGCAATGGCATTAACACAAACTCCACCTAGGCCGAATCTTAACTCATCCTCATGCCTCATCACCACAACATCAAACATCAACCAAGAATGATGCATCCATGGCCGAGTGTCATTTCCATCACATAGCAAGATTTAGACCATGGGCTAGGTAGAACTCAAGCTAACAACTAAAACATGCATGCATCTCATGGAACATCATCAAACATACCTTAGCCTAGCTACATGCATGGCCGAACCTCTTCAACCTTTCTTCTTCCTTCCTCCTTAAAATTTTTGGCCAAGGATGAACCAAAGGATGAGCATTTTTTTTCTTTGTTTTTTTCTTTCTAGTTTCGGCTAAATGAAGATGAGAAAGGATGAACAAAAATTTTCTCCTTTCTTTTCTTTAGCTCACGGCAATGGGGGGGGAAACAACTACACACATTTTTTTTTGTATTCATCATACTCCTTTTCATTATTTTATGCCCATGCCCCTTATTTTATTTTTTTCCTACATACCTCACTAGGCCAACATGTTCCCAACATGTTTCCACCCATAGCATGGCCAACCACTAGCTCAAATTTTGGGTAATTTGACATGCAAACCCATCATTTTCACAACATGCATTAATAGACCATTTTAAATTAGCCTATCATATTTTCACCATGTCTCATATCAATCCCTATTTAATAATTTCTCATGCAATTGGAAAAATTGGAGAATGAAACTTCCACATACTCATGTACACACATAATAAGCATAGAATATGGAAATCAATTATTTTTATGACTCGGTTTTGTGGTCCCGAAACCACTTCCCGACTAGGGTTAATTTTGGGCTGTCACAACTCTCCCCCACTTAAGAAATTTTCGTCCCCGAAAATCTTACCGGTAAATAGGTTTGGGTATCGTTCTTTCATCGAGCTCTCAGTTTCCCAAGTAGCTTCCTCGATCCCGTGTTTGAGCCATAACACCTTCACTAACGGAACCCTTTTGTTTCGCAACTCCTTCACTTCACAAGCTAGGATATGCATCGGCTCTTCTTCATAACTCATATCGGCTTGAATTTCAACCTCTGATGGGCTAATTATGTGCGATGGATCAGATCGATAGCGTCGAAGCATCGAAACATGAAAGACGTCGTGAATCTTTTCAAGCTCAGGGGGCAAAATCAATCTATACGCAACCGGACCAACTCATTCGGAGATTTCGTACGGCCCAATGAATCTCGGGCTCAACTTGCCCTTACGGCCAAACCTGAGTACCTTTTTCCAAGGCGAAACTTTAAGGAACACTTTATCTCCCACCTGATATTCAATGTCCTTTCGTTTCAAATCCGCATACGATTTTTGACGATCTGTGGCTGCTTTCAGACTTTCACGGATTACCTTTACTTTCTGTTCAGCATCCTTAATCAAATCAACTCCGAAAATTTTACTTTCACCGAGCTCGGTCCAAAACAACGGTGTACGGCATTTACGACCGTACAAAGCCTCGTAAGGTGCCATCTTAATACTTGATTGAAAACTATTATTGTAAGCGAATTCAATCAAAGGTAAATACCGTTCCCATGAACCACTGAACTCGAGGATGCAACATCTCAACATATCCTCAAGTATCTGAATTATCCGCTCAGATTGACCATCGGTTTGGGGATGAAAAGCAGTGCTAAAATGCAGCTTGGTACCCAAAGCTTCTTGCAATTTCCTCCAAAATCGCGAGGTGAATCTCGGATCTCTATCCGACACGATAGAAATAGGTACCCCGTGTAATCTCACAATCTGAGAAACGTACAATTCAACTAGTCTATCCAATGAAAAATCCATACACACGGGGATAAAGTGAGCTGACTTAGTCAGTCTATCAACAACAACCCAAATCGCATCCTTCTTACTTGTTGACAATGGCAGTCCGGACACAAAGTCCATTGTGACTCGATCCCATTTCCACTCGGGTATCATGATCGGCTGAAGTAATCCTGAAGGCACTTGATGTTCCGCTTACACTTGTTGACATATTAAACATCTCGAAACAAAGTCGGAGATGTCTCGTTTCATACCATGCCACCAAAACCAACGTTTCAAATCGTTGTACATTTTCGTACTCCCCGGGTGACTTGACATTCGGCTACAATGGGCTTCGTTCAGAATCATCGAAATGAGTTCCGAACTCCTTGGAATACACAAACGACTTCTGAACCTCAAACAATCATCATCATCAATTTGAAACTCCGATTCCTTGTTCGGAGCACACTCAGCCCGTTTTGCAACCAATTCATCATCAACTTTCTGGGCTTCACGAATTTGATGAATCAATAATGGTTTGGCTTTTAATTCAGCTATTAACATATTGTCGGGTAGAACAGACAAGTGCACATTCATCGCTCGTAAAGCAAACAATGATTTCCGGCTTAAGGCGTCCGCAACCATATTAGCCTTTCCCGGGTGGTAATCAATGACAAGCTCGTAATCTTTCAACAACTCAAGCCAACGTCTTTGTCGCAGATTTAAGTCTCTTTGAGTCATCAAATTTTTGAGACTTTTGTGATCCGAAAATACATGGCACTTCTCACCAAATAAGTAATGTCGCCATATTTTTAAAGCAAATACGATGGCAGCTAGTTCAAGATCATGGGTCGGATAATTTTTCTCATGTGGCTTTAATTGTCTCGACGCATAGGCCACCACTCGACCTTCTTGCATCAATACGCAACCCAATCCAAGTAGGGATGCGTCACTATAAATGACAAACTCTTTGCCTGATTCGGGTTGCACTAAAATTGGAGCTTCAGTCAAATAAGTTTTTAGTTGATCAAAACTTTTCTGACATTTCTCCGTCCATTCGAACTTAACATCCTTTTGAAGTAGCTTCGTCATTGGTGTGGCTATCATCGAGAAACCTTTGACAAATCGTCGGTAATAACCGGCGAGTCCCAGGAAGCTCCGAACTTCGGTAATATTTCTTGGAGGCTTCCAGTTAAGTATGGCTGAAATTTTACTCGGGTCAGCTCGAATACCCGATGCGGATACCACATGACCCAAGAAGCTAACCTCTCTTAACCAGAACTCACACTTACTGAACTTAGCATATAACTGCTTATCCCGCAAAATTTGCAAAACTAGCCTCAGATGCTCAGCATGTTCGGTCTCATCTCTTGAATAGACCAAGATGTCATCAATGAACACAACTACGAACCGATCCAAATATGGTCTAAAGATCCGATTCATCAAACCCATAAATACCGCAGGGGCATTTGTGAGCCCAAATGGCATCACTAAGAACTCGTAGTGACCATATCCCGTTCTGAAAGCAGTTTTGGGTATGTCCGAATCTCGAATTCGCAACTGATAATAGCCCGATCTCAAATCTATTTTTGAGAACATTGAGGCTCCCTTCAGTTGGTCGAACAAATCATCGATACGCGGTAACGGATATTTGTTCTTTATCGTCACTTTATTCAGTTGACGATAGTCAATGCACAACCTCATGGTTCCGTCCTTCTTTTTCACGAACAATACTGGTGCACCCCAAGGTGAGAAACTTGGTCTAGCAAAACCTCTATCCATCAATTCTTGCAACTGAGCTTTCAACTCTTTTAACTCGGTTGGTGCCATACGATACGGAGCTATCGAAATCGGCGTAGTCCCAGGTACAAGCTCAATACCAAACTCTACCTCCCGAACAGGTGGTAAACCCGGTAATCCTTCAGGAAAAACATCCGGGTATTCACAAACCACCGGCACAGATTCGGGTTTCTTGTCTAATTCTTTGTCATCTAGTACATACGCAAGGTATGCTTCGCACCCTTTTCTTACATATTTCTGGGCCAACATTGCTGATATTACAGCTGGCATCCCCTCCAAGTCCGTAGACTCAACTCGGATTACTTCGTTATTTGCGCACCTCAAATCAATAGTCTTGCTTTTTCAATTCACAACCGCATCATGCGCGGTCAACCAATCCAAACCAAGAATAACATCAAATTCATCAAACGGCAAAAGCATCAAGTTCGCCGGAAAACAGGAACCTCGAATTTCTAGGGGACATTTCTTACACACTTTGTCGACAAGCACGTAACGACCCAAGGGATTTGACACCCGAATTACGAACTCAGTAGACTCAATACGTAAAGTCTTACTGGATGCTAAGGTTTCACATATTTAAGAATGAGTAGAACCGGGGTCAATCAAAGCAATTACATTAGTATCAAAGAGAGTAAAAGTACCGGTAATAACATCAGGCGAAGAAGCATCCTCGCGGGCACGTATAGCATAAGCTCTAGCAGGCGCACGAGCCTCGGATCTGGTCGTAGCATCTCTAGATCCTCTCTGACCACCACTAGCATTGCCCGTATTTCCAGATGGTCTACCTCGAGCAGTGGTAGCACCCGGTTTCCCACTCTGATTTTCATTCTGTTCAAACAACCTCGGGCAATCTTTAATGAAGTGGTCAACTGATCCGCACTTGTAACAGGAGCGATCAGGGAATCTACAACTCCCCGAATGCCATTTACCGCAATATCGACATTTCGTTCTATCTCGACGTTCATTCCCAACACTGGCGACCGAAGTGCCTCGTGTACCCACAGGGGGTCGATCACGATCTCGTCTAAAAAGGCCCGAAGTGCCTCTAAACTGGCCCGCATCATCTCGAAATTTCTTC
This sequence comes from Gossypium hirsutum, assembly GCF_007990345.1. NCBI lineage: Eukaryota > Viridiplantae > Streptophyta > Magnoliopsida > Malvales > Malvaceae > Gossypium > Gossypium hirsutum. The sequence continues at coordinate 54,021,651 of NC_053442.1, forward strand.
GATGCCTGTTGAAGAGACTTTCCCGAAGATCTTTTACGAAACTCTCCAGTTCCCACGTCAACTTTTTGTTTTTCTTTTCTAAGCTCTTCGGCTTTACAAGCTCGCTCGACCAGTACTACGAACTCTCGTATTTCAAGAACGCCAACGAACATTTTTATATCTTCATTCAGCCCATCCTCGAAGCGTTTACACATGATAGCCTCGAACGAAACACATTCCCGAGCGTATCTACTAAGTCTAACAAATTTTCGCTCGTAATCAGTAACTGACATGGAACCTTGCTTAAGCTCAAGAAATTCCTTCCGTTTTTTATCAACAAATCTCTGACTGATATACTTTTTCCGAAACTCAGTTTGGAAAAACTCCCAAGTTACTTGCTCTCGGGGCACAACAGAAGTCAGAGTACTCCACCAATAATAGGCAGAATCACGTAGCAAGGAGATAGTACACTTTAGGCATTCATCGGGTGTACAAGATAGCTCATCGAGTACCCGGATAGTGTTGTCCAACCAAAATTCAGCTTGCTCGGCATCGTCGCTATCCGTAGCTTTAAATTCAGTAGCCCCATGTTTTCGGATTCTGTCAACTGGGGGCTTATTTGACCTTATTTGGTCAGTTACCGGAGGTATTGTAGGTGCGGGGGTGGTATTAGTTGGGAATGGAGGTTGTGGGACAGCCGTATTAGTTCGAATGTATTGGTTGAACCAATCATTCATCACGCTATAGAAAGCTTGTCTAGCTTCATCATTCGGGTTACTAGCATTAGGTTGAGAGTCCGCTGGCGCTGTCCCTTGTGCGGGAGCAGGCGCTACACTCTCAAGATCATCAGCTACATCTCGGTTGGGATCGGGATCCATTACTATAAATAAACACATTTACAATTGTCAGAAATCACCACACTATCAAGTAATCACATAAAATGGCATGTATAGCTAGACCCAACGCATTACGGTAGTCCTAGAATCGACTAAACCACAGCTCTGATACCAATCAAAGGTAACACCCCGAACCCGAGACCGACACCGGAGTCGAACACGAGGTGTTAACAGACTTTAAACCCCTTATAAAAAATATTTCCCAGACACTGCCAATCTGCGTACTAGTCGCTTTAAAAATCATATCTTGAGTTTCACAACTCGAAAATCAGTTTCGTAATTATTCCCTGAAACTAGACTCATATTCCTATATACATATTTTTTTCTAGAATTTTTGGTCGGGCCAATTAGTACAGTTTATTAGTCAAAGTCTCCCATGTTACAGGGATCGACTACCCTGACCTTTGCGCATTACGACTTGGATATCTCCTTGTACAGGGCTCCAATACTGATGCTGTTTGTTTCTATAGAAACTAGACTCAGAGAGGAATCTATAAATATATGGTATGACTCCTAATTATCTCTGGTTAATTTATAATGAATTTCCAAAGTCGGAACAGGGAATCCAGAAACCGTTCTAGCCCTGTCTCACGAGAACCTGAATATCTCTTAACATACTGTCCGTATGATTGTTTCGTTACTTTCCTATGAAAGTAGATTCATCAAGGTTTGTTTACATAATTTATTCAATATTTAATTCCATTCCTACTATTTTTAGTGATTTTCCAAATCTACATCACTGCTGCTGTCAGCATCTGCCTTTAAGGTAGACTTTACCTATTTCATGGTTTCCATGATTCAACTAGCCCTTTTTGCATAAATAGCACAATTTATGAAAGTGATTAACCATCCCCGTGGCCAATCCTTGTCAAGCATATCCACACCAAATGATTATAACATTATACTCAAACACATATAAGCCATTTTCGCATGGCTATCCAAAATTTATACAAGTCCAAAGGGTCCACGACCCACAACAAACGGGTAGTCCTATACATGCCATTTCGAAGTTCAACCAAAATTGTACCAAAAGGGGGGGCTTTGATAGTGTGGGCGACTTTGACTTCAAGATCCCGAGTCCGATAGCTGGAGAACCAAATCTATAAACAGAGGAGCAATGAAACGGAGTAAGCAATTTATGCTTAGTAAGTTTTGAGCAAGGAATTCCAGCACAACAAAAGTATAGCATTCATATAGCTAAACGGATAATTTCATATGCACAAATTTACAATATCGTACTTGCTTCACATTATCAACCCTTATGTACATACACAAAAGATCAACTCAGCCAAAGGCCGGTAGCTCGTTTATCAACTGAGCGAATACTTATTTGTAAGGGCTCAACTAAATTCAAGCACATACGAAACATACCTCAATTTGGGATGTTTCGAGAGTATTAACTGGAATTTTACAGCAAGTTCATTCATTCCCAAATCACGTACCTTCGGAATTTAACCGGATATAGCTCCTCGTTCAAATGCCTTCGGGACATAGCCCGGTTATAGTAATTCGCACAAATGCCTTCGGGACTTAACCCGGATTTAGTAACTAGCACAAATGCCTTCGGGCTTAGCCCGGAATTAGTATCTCGCACAAATGCCTTCGGGCTTAGCCCGGAATTAGTATCTCGCACAAATGCCTTCGGGCTTAGCCTGGAATTAGTATCTCGCACAAATGCCTTCGGATCTTAGTCCGGATATTGTCACTTAGCACAAGCCTTCGGGACTTAGCCCGGACATCATTCAAATAACCATGCACATTTAACAATAAATCATGGCCCATTCGTATTTCATTTTCGTTAGCAAAACTCAAACACAAGACATTTATCATTCTTGCAAATTCGGCTCAATAGCCACACAAAGAGCATGATTTTAATTTGCTTAAAACATGATCTAATCACATCATAATTTAAGCTCTCTTACTCAAGAACTTACCTCAGGTGTTGTCGAACGATTCCGATAGCTATTCGACCACTTTTTCCTTCCCTTTATCGGATTTAGTTCCCCTTTGCTCTTGAGCTTAATTAAACAAATAAATTGATTTAATCATTTGAGCATCGAAAAGAGGAACACAATGCACTTAGCCCATATTTATACATTAGACATTAAAGTCACATATGTACGGAATCATGAATCAAACTCAACATTTTAGCTAATTTTCCCCCCTTGGCTGAATATGCATGTCTATTTTGGGGCCGATTTCAACACTTAATACATTCTACAAGTATGGTCACTTGTATTGACTAAACACCCTTTTGTTTCAAGTTCAAAACTTGGCTAATACACACATATACACACTAGTAAAGCATCCTCTCCCTTTCCATCAATTTAACACATGCATTGCTCATTAACATGCAAAAGTTATATTCGGCCTTAGCACACAACTTGCTAGCCGATTCTTCTCCATTTAGCAACCAATGCACATATGTGCTCACTCAAAAATGCTAAAAAGGAGGTTCAAGAATCATCAAGCCACCATCACATGCATCATTAACAAGCTTCATATTTAGCATGCAATGGCATTAACACAAACTCCACCTAGGCCGAATCTTAACTCATCCTCATGCCTCATCACCACAACATCAAACATCAACCAAGAATGATGCATCCATGGCCGAGTGTCATTTCCATCACATAGCAAGATTTAGACCATGGGCTAGGTAGAACTCAAGCTAACAACTAAAACATGCATGCATCTCATGGAACATCATCAAACATACCTTAGCCTAGCTACATGCATGGCCGAACCTCTTCAACCTTTCTTCTTCCTTCCTCCTTAAAATTTTTGGCCAAGGATGAACCAAAGGATGAGCATTTTTTTTTCTTTGTTTTTTTCTTTCTAGTTTCGGCTAAATGAAGATGAGAAAGGATGAACAAAAATTTTCTCCTTTCTTTTCTTTAGCTCACGGCAATGGGGGGGAAAACAACTACACTTTTTTTTGTATTCATCATACTCCTTTTTATTATTTTATGCCCATGCCCCTTATTTTATTTTTTTCCTACATACCTCACTAGGCCAACATGTTCCCAACATGTTTCCACCCATAGCATGGCCAACCACTAGCTCAAATTTTGGGTAATTTGACATGCAAACCCATCATTTTCACAACATGCATTAATAGACCATTTTAAATTAGCCTATCATATTTTCACCATGTCTCATATCAATCCCTATTTAATAATTTCTCATGCAATTGGCAAAATTGGAGAATGAAACTTCCACATACTCATGTACACACATAATAAGCATAGAATATGGAAATCAATTATTTTTATGACTCGGTTTTGTGGTCCCGAAACCACTTCCCGACTAGGGTTAATTTTGGGCTGTCACAAGTGAAGTAACATAAGCCTTTACTCAAGCATAGCTTTGGCGTGTATTTGCAAAATATTAAATGTTGTTAAAGTCATTTTTCAGATCTTTGTTTCAATAAAAAAATTGCAAAGCAAATTGTTGAAGGTATACCCCATTCTTTAATGGATTATTTCTGGTTTCTTTTTCTTTTTAATCATATTAAAGTAAGTTATAATTTGTCATCTAATTTTTTTTAGCTATACACATGTTATTCTTGTGATATTGTTGCAGATTTTAGTGTGTTTTGTTTCTAAATAAATGTGTGTTTGTTTTCTTTGGTAAATCTTGAAAATTTTGGTGTGAGGGATGATGTGATTTTTTTTTGGTTAAGAAAAGGATAAGCCATTTAGAATTATTTTTTATTAGTTTTATTTAATATTGATTTTTTATTGTTTTGAATCATAGATAAGAACTAAAATTTTTTTTTGAAATTGCATGCATTCTAGAAGTTGGATATTGAATATTTAATATGAGTTTAGAATTTTGATAAATATTGGAAATTTTGATGTGATCTTAGAGCTTGAAAATTTTGATAAATATTGAAAATTTTAGTATGAGTTTGGAGCTCACAATAAGGTAAGTCGCACCAAATTTCCAAGCTTATATCAAAATATCCAATATCCAAATTTTAGAATACATGCATTTTTTTTGTTATTATCTATGATTCAAAACTATAAAAAAAATCAATATTAAATAAAACTAATAAAAAAATAATTCTAAATGGCTTATCCTATGGTGAGCTTCAAGGTCACACTAAAATTTTTAAGATCATAACAAAATATCCAATATTCAATATCCAACTTCTAGAATGCAAGCAGTTTTTTTTTATAATCTAAAACTATAATATGAGTTTTTTTTTTGTTTAATTCTTGTCCTATAAAATGAGTTTTTTTTGTTAAAAAATGACAAATCATTTAGAATTAATTTTTATTATTTTTAATAATAAATTTTTTATAGTTTTGAATAATTGATAAAAAAAATTGAAATTGCATGCATAATGCTATGGCTTTGACCTCGACTACATATATTCTTTTTTAAAGTATTTGTTTTTGTTTTTTTATAGTATTTTTTTTATGTTATTGGTTTTGTGATATTGGTGGGTTATTATATTTTTGGCTTTGAAGAGGTTTTTAAAATTGAATTTTCAATGCATGATTTGGTAGTGCTAATGCACAAATTGAGATGCTATTAAAGTACTAATACATAACTTGAGTTTAACTAAATATTTTTTTCCTGTGTTAAATGTTGTATGAAGTTAAAGTATTTAAAAGGAAGTATTATATGTGATAGATGAAAAGTGTTCTACTTTTTGAAGTATGTGGAATTTTCAAAGGTGAAAAGCGAAAAGCAATATGAGATAGGAGGTTGACAATAAAATTTTGTGATCTTTGTATTAAAGAGATAAGTAACGACAATAGACCCGGTACTCATTTCAAAACAGAAGAATGGTTAAGAATAGTTGCTAAATTTAAGAATGAAATGGGCAAGGCATACACATAAAAACAATTAAAAAATAGGTGGGACTTATTTTAAAAAGAATGGAAGGCATGAAAGAACCTTAAAGGGAAAGATATTGGTTTAGGGTGGAATCCTATAAAAGGACCAATTGATGCCTCAAAAGATTGGTGGGAGAGTAGGCTAAAGGTATAACATTTTTTTTATAATTTTTATTTTGCTTATTTATAAGGTCCTTAATTTTGACTGAATGATTATTTTATATGTAAGTTGTGCTGAAGCTTAGAAATTTAGATTTGCAAGCATTGATCCGAAATTAGAAGAAAAGTTGGATCAAATGTTCATGAGAATAGTTGCAACTGACAACAAAGCATGGGCTTCTTCTTCAAGTATACTCCCTAGTAATTTATTTGAGAATGAAGACAATGAGACATTTGAAGAAAATAAAGGAAATTAGACTTGACATAGATGGAGACACACAAACTCTTGATAGGTCATTTGAGCCTCAACAATATGTAAAAGAGCTACATCAAAAAAGAAAATCCATCAAGGCAAGAGTTACATCTAGCCTTCTCGTGTTAAGACTAGTAAAAAATGATTCAAAGTTGGAGCTCCAAAATTATCTAGCCAAATTGATAAACTATGTAGTGCTGCTGATAATATGAGTCAAGCTACATCTAGTCTGACTCCTGCTATGGATCCATATGGCATTCAAAAAGCCATCAAAGAACTTAATAGCTTGTTAGAGGAAGTTCCAAAAACTAGTCTGCTGTACTTTTTCTCACTGAAGTTATTACTCAACAAGGATAAGAGAATTGTGTTTCTATCATTATCTCCTCAAATTAGAGTTTGATGGCTTAAAATAGAAATGAAGAAGAGTTCTAAATTTGCTAGTCTTCTTGGGCCATAAGATTTGCATTATCGAATTTTTCTATATTTCTTTTATATTTAATCAGTATATTTAGATATTAGTTTGCATTGGACACTTTAAGTGCCACCTATGTTTGATGATGTTTGACAATAGTTGTATGTTTTCTTGCTTTGTTTATTTTCGTACAATGATTCATGTTTATTATTTTTCTCACTTTTTTAAATGTTGCAACCATGGTTAATGTATTTTCACAGGGAATGATTATAAATAGCAGTGACAACAATTCTAATGGTGATGGAAGTGATGATGAAAGTAGTGAGATTTTACAACGCGTGAAAAGTTTTAAAAGGTTATTCAATGTTGCAGCATCTGTTGTTTAATTATATTATGATAAATATTTATTAAAACAACCATGTAAGAATTCAAAACAATTAGGTGATGCATGAGTTTGAAAAGTCATTAATGGTCACGAATCTCGTTGTATGATTAATTTTAGAATATCCTCAACCATATTTAGAAGCTTATCGAGAGTTTTAGAAACATGATATGGTTTGCAAAGTTCAAGAAATATTTCTTCGCATGAAATATTGAGTATCTTTTTTCCATAAGTTGTATGTTGGTGCAAAAATTAGGTGTGGATCGACTATAAGTCAATGCTTTGCAATTGTCCTTGATAAAGTTTCAAAGTTGACTATTGATATAATTTCACCAGATGCTTACACTTTTAGTACAATATCTAATCAAATACATAATGATTCAAGATATATGTTGCATTTTAAGGTAACATATTTAGCGTATCATATATATTTTTAATATACTTGTTATTATTGAATATACATTTACTAAATATGATAATTTATTTAGGATTTCATAGGTGCAATTGATGGTACACATGTTACGGCGATTCTTTCACCAAATGTGTTAAACTAAGCTTTATTTGATAATATGTTTTAATATAACAAAGTAAAGTGTTTTTGAATAAAAGTTAAAGTTGAACAAAATTGACAAAATAATTTCTCAAATGGAGTCTAAGAGAAAAAACTTTCAATCTTTACTTTAAAACTCTTAGAAAATTTTTGAATCAACCTTAAAATCAAGTTAAAATAATTTTAATCTAATAAGAACTATTTCAACTTGTCAAACTATTTTTAAAACAAGTTAGAATAGCTCCAAGCCAAAAAGTATCGATATTTTTCAAAATATCGGTACCTCTTTGAAAAATGATAATAAATTGATATTCTATTTTTTACAAATTCAACTAAGTATCGATTCGGTATCGATAAAATTTGTCTGGTATCAATATTTAAGCTCCAACGGTCATTGAATTTTGCATTTAATGCAAAAATTATCAATATCATTTTATCTGGTATTGATACTCGTTGTTGTAGGTGAATTAAATGCACTAGTTTTCACATCCCTAATGAATCTATTCATGTCTCTAACAACCACAACAGTTGAAAATCAATTAGGGGGTATAAACACCAGCTTTCAAAGATCCTACAACAACAAGAGAGAATATTCAAACTTAAAGATCAATCAAATAACCTTTGTGCCAAAATTTTCTATACTTTTCTGTAATACACTTGTGAGCTTCATTGTTATTCTATCAGCTTAAGTGTTTTTCTTTGTAATTGAGCTTAATTTGCAAACACATTGATCTTGTAAGGATTATTTCTTTGTTTGTTTCTTTGTATCTCTTTGAGAGGGTTTGTGTTTTAAGGTTTGGGGTAAAAACCTTAAGAAAGTTTATAAGGTTAAACATTGTCCTCAAAGGTTATCAAATTAGTGAATTTGGGAAAATTCTTAGTTGTGGAAAGCTAAGGTAGTGGAGTAGATAATTGGGGTTGAACCACTATAAATCAAAGTGTTTATTATCATTATCCTTTTCTTAGCAACCACCATATTTTTAAAAGGCCAATTCACCCCCTCTTAGTGATTTCAAGTTGAATTATTGATCTAACAAAATGACTAAATTCTTTACATCGAGAGAAAAAGGTTTCCCAACTCAAAACATGATGGTTGTATGTAATTTTAATATGTGCTTAACATTTTTAGTGGATGGATGGGAAGGATCAGTGCTTGACAGTAAAATATTCCTTGATGTAATTCAAGATTCAAGACTCAAATTTCCACACCCATCGGATGGTAAATTATTTCATTCATTCATTTATTTATAAAAAGTCTAAGTTCTTTAATTGAATGATTATCATCTTATGACATGTAGGAAAATATTATCTTGTTAATTCTGGATATTCCCAAATGAAAAGGTTCATTGGATCATATAGAGGAGAATAGTATCATTTACCTAATTTTTGTAGAGATGGACCTATATCAAGTAAAGAAGTATTCAATCATGCACATTTATCATTACGTAGTGTGATTGAGCAAACATTTGGTGTACTTAAAAAAGATGAACCATTATTAGGGATTTGCCAAGTTATAGTTTTGAAAAACAAAGGTTGATTGTTGTTGCTACAATGGTAATACACAATTTTATTCGAAAACATCGAGGTCTAGATGATGTAGATTTTATGAAATTTGAAACTAATGATAGAACATATGAAAATATTACTAAGCCAGAAGATACGCATGATGGAGAAAGTGATGATGTCAATGAATTCAACAATTCAGATGGTTTTGAAGTGGAAGCTATAGGGGATGTGATTGATTGTAGTTTAATGAGTTCACTTTAACTTGGATACACTATATTCTATTACTTTTGCAATGGTATAAATACATAGATGCATAGATTTGATGGTAATTGTTATTATCAAACTATTTGTAATTGTTGTTATATCACTAATATCTAATATATGGCTTATATATTTAATTTAATTTACTTAAATATTATTTGAACTAACTAATTTAATAATGATTGTATTGTTTGTGCAGTTCTTATTATGTAGTTTGTTACTTTCCAATGTAATGTCTAAAATAGATATTTTAATTTTCAACCACAATTTTTGACAACAATGTCAAACACTTGAAATTAACAAACTACACTTTTTCCTAACACTTTTGAAAAGCATTTTTCCCAATCATAGCTTTTCAAAAGCACTTTTGCACTGCAACAACAATGCCAACATTTTAGGGCTTATTTTATTAATATATTTTTATTTTTGATACAATATAGTTTCAAACTCTCACACCCACACACATACATTCCACACTACCATACAGACAAACCTATGAATCGAATCTTGATTATGGTACGGATGAAATTCCCTTCAACCAATGAGCATACTTCTTTTATTATTCCATAGCTTCATGATCTTCTTATAGTAAGGGATTTTATTCCAAATGGTGTTAAAATTTCATCAAAAACTTCATCATGAAAATTTTAACTTTTATTATTTTTAATAATTTTGATAGAGAAGGTTTATATTAGGGATAAATACCAAAATTATACATCAAGTTTGGCCCAATGTGCAATCATTTCTACAAACTTTAATTTTGTTCAATTATATACACAAAACTTTAATTTAATTCAATTTTCCCGTATCACTAACACCGTTATCTATGTGGCACTATTTTCTATTAAACCTTGTGGAAAATGATGACATATCATTTTACTATAAAAATAAATAAATTTCAAATATTTTCGCGCAAGTAAAAAAACACACAAAAGATGCTTGCTTGAAAAAAAGGGTTTCCAACATGGTTTGGAGATCAAGAAAAAGACAAGGTGTTTTTTAGATCAAGAAAAAGAGAAAAACTAATATTTTTTTAGATTGAGAAATATAAGTGATAGGAAAACATCATAAGAAAAGGTATGTTATTGTTCTTTCAGTACTAAAACAACCTCAATTGATTTTTTTTTCATTAGTCTGATTAGGATTTCAAATTTTTCTATTATATCATTTCTTTTATTGAGACATGCATATATAATTTTTTATGTTGTTTTATCGGTATCTTGTGGGAGTAGTTCTTCCTATGAATTTTTTTTAAAAGCGTGAAACCCATTGTTTTTAGATAACAAGTCACACATTGAAAAAAGAAAGTGTTCAAACAAACAAATTGTAAAGTAAATAAAACATAAATGAATCAGTAAGGTTTAAACTAGAACTTGGAGAAAAAAAGTTTAAACTAGAAAGCCTTGGATTCTAAAGTTAAAATGCTCTATTGTAGATAATATTCTTGTAAGTCTTCAGATTGTGTGGTAGCATTAGCAAGAAGACTCTTGAGAGTGTTCTGTTTTGGGTGAGATGTGATCCTTGATGTGATAGACTTCATCAACTACAAAAATATCTAAATGTTAGAAACAGCTAGGCAATATTTCCAATGAAACTTACCTGGTAGCAATGAAACGTTTATGAACGAGTTTCTTCAACTCCATGCAACTTACAAATTGTTGTTGTGGAGTGCTTTTTTAAAGGTCAAAATGACTATCATTGTAGTATTCACATAGTTGAAAACTTTTTTTATTGTAAAAGATGAGAAACACAAAATGAAAGACATTGTCAATATTTCTTTTTGAAATGTAAAATTTTATTAAGTAAAGAAAGCACTAGTATAACAACAAACACATAGCAATAAGGGCACATAATGGTATAAACCAAAATATAAAACAACCAAGAATTCACTTTGCCAAAATAATAAGAAATATGGAAATAAATACTCATTCAACCACAAACATCATATTATGAATACTTTTTTGTACTTCTTTGATTTATTTTTCATTGTGAATTATGATGCATTATAGTAGTTTGAATAGTTAGCAAGTGTTGTAAAAAATTAACTAGTTTCGTAAATGGTTCCTTTGTGTTTATACTTTCTAAATATTTATTTTTATTTATTTGTAGTCAAATGAGTGGGGGATTTGAGAATTTCTTTTGTGTTCCATTAGGAGAGATAGAGGAAAATGTTGATGAAGAAGAGAATTTAATTATTGATGTAACCTACATATCTAATGATGATGATGAGCTATGAAGCCATGATAGCAATTCAAAAGTACAATAGAATAAACAATGACAGCCAAAGAAATAAAAGAAAGCTGAAAAAAATGGTAGGGATGAAATAGGTAACTTAGAAGATGATTTTGAATCTAATGGTGATTTGGATGATGATCTTTGCTCTGATGGATTTGATTCAGATCAACTCTATAGTGAAAGCTCAAATAGTGATGCGCACTTGGAAACCATAGATGAATTTAGTGTGAAAAAAAAACAAGTTTCCCTTTTATGATCCAAATATTAGAGCTCTAGAGTTTACTATTGGAATGATTTTCTTGAACAAGAGCTAATTTAAGGAAGCCTTGACCAAGTATGCAATCACTACTAGGTATAACATAAAGATTAAAATGAGCGAATTAACTAGGGTTTAATCAAGATGTGAGAAAAAATTTTAAGTGGTATATATCTGCATTTTTAGAGAAGAATACTAGAGACTTTCAAGTGAAGGTGCTTAGAAAGAAACATAAGTGCAACCTTCAATGGAAGGTGCAAAGAGCTTCAATAGCTTTCTTGGCAAATAGATACAAAGAATTAATTGTTGCTCATCCATTTATCAAACTTAATTACATACAATCAATAGTGAAAACAAAGCTTGGTATTAATATCAATATCAATAAAGCTAGAAGAACTAAGATAAAGGTACTAAAAGAGATGGAGATAGATGTGATTGAAGATTATACGACTTTATATAATTATGTAGAATAGTTGAGAAGATCTAATAGAGGGAGTACAATTAAAATTAAGATAGAAAAACTTGCTCCTGGATTTCCACCATTATTCCAAAGGTTTTGTACTTGTTTTGATGATTTGAGGAGAGACTTCTTAGCTGGATGTAGGCTTATCTTAGGATTGGATGGGTGTTATTTAAAAGGAATAGCTAAAGGGGGAGTTACTAACTGTTGTGGCTAGGGATACAAATAACCAAATGTTTCCTCTAGCATGGTGTGTTGTGAAGGTCAAGTCTACAACATCATGGACTTGGTTTCTTGAGATTTTAAAAAGAGACATTGGAACTCTTGATGGATATGGGTGGACATTCATATCAGATTAACAAAAGGTAATATTACCTTTAATTAATTTGTTGGTTTGCATAGTTTATGGTATATCATATTTTTTATATTTTTTAATTTAATTTTGTAAGGGCTAAAAAAAGCTATTAAACAACTATTCCCACAAGCAAAGCATAGGCTTTGTGCTAGACATGTATGGGCAAATTGGGTTGGAAAAGGTCCGAATGGGTTCAAAGGAAAAGGTTTGCAAAAGGCTTTTTAGGCATGTGTGAAAGCCACTAAGGTACCATGTTTTGAAAAAAAGGTGTATTGCTCTTGAAAAGGAAAAATAGATGGCAGTTGTAGCTCTTTTAGATGTAGATGAGACAAGGTTTTGCAAAGCATATTTCAGTTATAACACTAAGTGTGATTCAACATATAACAACCTAGCCAAGGCATTAAATGCTAGCATCGTACAAGCTAGGTCAAAGCTAATAATAAGTACGCTAAATGATATTAGGTTGCTTGTTATGGAATGAATTGTTAGTAAAAGGAAAGCAATACTTGGATGGAAAGAGTCGTGTGGTCCTTTAACTAGAGCTAAGCTTGATAAGAGCATAAAAGAATCTACTAAGTGGAATGTGCATTTCAATGGAGATTATGGATATCAGATCATGTGTGGTAGGATCACATATATTGTGGACTTAGAAAGGATGACTTGTTCATATAGATTACGGGACTTTTCAGGCATCCCATGTGCACATGTAGTGTGTGTCATTTACAGCAAAAAAGATGATCCAGAGAAATATTTGGCAAAATGTTATAGCAAGGAAATGTACATGAGAACATATGAATATGATTTACAACCAATAAATGGATCTGACTTGTAGGAGAAGACTAGAAATGAAAAAATGATACCACCAAAGTTCAATGTCATATTAGGAAGGTGCAAAAAAATAAAGGGGAAGATGGTGCAAGATGAATTTAATGTTAGAGTTATGTGACCCAAATTCTTGTTAAAATAAAATACAAGTGGCAAGATAGGGGGATCTACGAGGGAGAAGGCTGAAATTCTTGTTAAAATTCGTTTATTCAATGTTGCTGGAGATATTTGACCTAAATTCTTGTTAAAATAAAATACAAGTGGCAAAATACTAGATTGGGGTCGCAACCAGCCCTCGCGGTACGATACAGGCTGCACAAGTGAAATCTGTATAGAAGTATACACCTCTATTTGATGTTGATTAGAATAAGGTGTTTTAACCTTACTACCTCTTGTATAATTCGAATTCGACTTAGTGAATTTTCTTCTCCTCTGCTTGTGGTTTTTTCTCGAAAAGATTTCCACGTAAAATATGTGTGTTCTATTTTTTTCTTTATTTTTTTTGCGATACATTTTAATTATTGACATTCTATTTTAACATCTAATAAGACAGAAAACAAAGAGGCTAACTAAAATTGGTAGAACGATGACTTGTAGCATATGTAAACAACCAAGACATAACTAGAGGGGTTGTTCACAAAGATCTACTATCAACTAGGTAATAATTTGTTTTTAATAAAATTAATTTACAAAATTATGAATGAATGCATTTTAAATTTGTCTAACTTTGTGTAATTCTACTAGTCACAATCGATGAATAATGGTAACCAATAGTAGTTGCATCCATATTCAAGACCAATTGATAATGAATACTCAACAACAAAGAAAAAGCACTAGAGGCAGAACGGGGTTTCAAACAAAAAGTTCATTGAGAAGTAACATTTTAAGTGCAGTTTATTACTTTTTTTTAATTACTTAAGTACATGAATTTTTAATTTCTTTTTTAATTGTATGGAAAAACTAAATTTTGTTATTGTTGTTTAAGAATTCTTAATTTTTAAGATTGATTATTGACTATATGTATGTATATAGTTAAGGCTTAAAGTCAATTAGTTAGAAGGCCACTCAAAATCTCGAAAAGGAGGTTAAGCACCACTTTAACAACTAAACTTTATTGCTGCTAGCAAACTAAACAAATGCAAAACACAATTCAATTTAATAAAACTAGGGATAATGTACAAATTTACTAATCTACTTATGTGAGAGGTTCAGATTTATCACTAATCATTCAATAGGGAAATTTTACTATAAAATTTGATCATTTGTCCTTTTTAAAGAGAAAATTTCAAAGAGTACAAAATTTTAATTGATCAAATACCTTCAGAGAAAGAACTATCAGGAGAAGTATTGGTGACAAACTGTGGTCTCAATTTGGTCCATCAACTTGCCTTTAAAATCCAAAACATACCCTCCTATTCTAGCAGTATTTCTATAAGCATTGTTGTCTTCATTAGACTTAGTTTTTCACTACTATTTTCACCTACAAATACACCAAAAGTATTTTTTAAAAAAACTACATTTTCATGGCCTAAAAAACAATAGAGCTGGAATTATAATATGATCAGCTTAATTAATGAAATCCAAAACTTTCCTTTTAAAGAACCAAATCCTAGCTTCTCAATTCAACCAAGAAAAAATACTACTTGAAAATGATTTGTCATGATAATTATATTTTCTTCTATATATACAGATTTCAATTTTAGACTCTTAATAGCAGTATAGAAAGAAAAACAATAATCATTTCCAAAATTAAAGACAAATAATTATTTGATGTTTTTAATCCAATGTTGAAATGGCTATAAGCTCTTTTAATTTAATCATATTAAAACATGCAACAAGATGTTGAATCGTGAAAAACGCATTAACTTGTTTAAACTATATTTTGAAAATTGAATATATATATATAACCTAGTGATATTGGTACAAAATTTCACAAGAAACTAAAAATTCCCAACAAAATTTACAAATCAAAACTTATTTTTTTTGCTCAAGAATAGAAATTTACCTTCATTCTTCAACGCAATGATCATCGCACTCTCTCATGCAAAGCTTACAAATCAAAACATAAGAAGTATATTGTAACAGCCTATTTTTCAGTGGTGTCGAAAGCAGTGGTTTCGGGGCCACCAAATTCGACGAGTAAGTTCATAAATATTATTATTTAATATTTACGAGTCAAATATGGTTTTAAAAAGGTTTTTGATATAGTGATTTTTGTTATATTGATGATTAATTAAGTTCAAGTAGTATAACCTAAGGCCAAATGTTTTAGAAAATGAGGTATCAGGATCTCGTTTCTATAAATCGAGCCATAAATACTTTTATAAATATTTACAGAGTGTCATTAAGGTGGTATTAAAGTTTCGTTAAAAAATTTTAACATCTCGATAGTTAATTAAGCGAAAAGGACTAAATCGTAAAAGTTGAAAAAGTCAATCGCTATTAGTTTAAAGGTGTTAATTGATTAAATAATCATAATTGGATGGCCTTGATGGGTAAATTACCCATTCTTAAGATGGTGGACGGTTTAATTTTTTAATTTATTTTAATTTTATAAGTTTTATAAGTTATTTTATTATTAAAATAAAGAATAAAGGTTAAAAATATAATAATAATAAGAAAACATAAAGTTTTCTTCTTCATTTGGCTTCTTCACCACTAAAATACACTATTTTTATGCTTCAAGGTTCGGCTATGGCTATACCTTTGCATGGTAAGCCTTTTTTCATCCATTTCTTTTAATTTGTATGTTTTTTAGATCGTTGCAATTAGGTCCAGCTAGCCCATACCTTCAATTTTGAAACTGTTAAAGATTTTGAATGTTTCCATTGATGAACCTTGTGATTTTAGATGTTAAATGATGAATTTGAGATATTATTTGTTATCTAAAAGTATTTTATTAAGTAATTTTTATGAATTTTCTGATTAAGGATTAAATTGTTAAAATAGTAAAATTTCAAGGATTTGATGTGAAATTGTTCCAAATATGGGTTGATATGGGTGCCATGAATATATGTCTGTTATAAATTGGCATTAAAAATGGTTAATTTGCATGTTTTGGGATCAGAGACTAAATTGAATAAAAGTAAAAATTTAGGTGCAATTTTTTAAAATTATAAAATGACTAAATTGCATAAAATACATTTTTTAATGTCTAAATTAATATATTGAATTAAATTATTAATTTAGATCAAGATTGAGTGAAAAATTGAGGAGAATAAAAATTACCAAAATGCCCCTATACTTTGACATTTCTGCAATTTAGCCATGTAAGTTAATATGAACTAAATTTTGTATAATGTTGATTAAATTGAATGCTAGTGTGTGAATCTATGGTGATTGAATCAATATATTATATGTTATTATGTAATTTATCTTGTCAAGAAACGACAGAAATTCAACGACGTACGACAACTATCGAGCCTCATTTGAACCTTAGGAATATATAGAATACAAATGACATGTCACTAGGGTTACCATGTTTCGGGTGCTGGTCCTAGATGTTCTACCGGTGGCTGGGTTCTAGCATTTGTTGTGGATACTCGACAGCTTGTGTGAGCAACACCATGTAGCTACGTTTCGACCGACAGCTTGTGTGAGTAGACCCAAGTTACCATGTTTTGGGTGCTGGTCTTTAATATCCTACCGATGGCTGAGGTCTAGCATTAGTTACGGATACTTGACAGCTTGTGTGAGCAGCATCGTGTAGCTTACATTTCAACCAACAGCTTGTGTGAGCAGACCCATTTTATAGCTCGTGTGAGCTACGACTATATGTTTAGCATACTTTGTGTGAGCTTTCCAGCATATCCGGTATTATTCTAAGTGGTTCAACAGGTATAAAAAGGTATGAACCGATAAGGGTTCCGATTGATTTCACTATGACAATTATAGAAAGGTATGATGTATCGACGATCAAAGTAAGAACATTCATGATTATGAAAAGTATGATTTAAGTGATGCTATGTTTATGTACCATATCTTACCAAGTGATGATATAACTAAGTTATGCATTTAATCACTAACTTGTGACTATGGTTAATGATATATTTATGTCTTATGTGTTATGTAAATGAAATGGTAAGTGTTTAATATGAATTAAGATATGTATGTGTGAATCTCATTGAAATGGTGATACATGGAAAACATGGTATGTTATGAGATGGATGATAAATCCAAGTAAATCATGCTCAAGTATAATTTTTGTCCATGTCAAATTCATATGAATCATGTTTAAATGAACTAGCATGTGTTGTTGATGTGCTTAGGCTTATGCCAAGCTTGTGGATATTATTGATGTTTATAATTAGCTCGTACTATGCATATGAATTGGGTAAGAAAAGGAAATGAAACGGTAAGTAAGTAATTGGGATGTATAATGGTGTTATAAAAGGTCTAATGTGATAAACGATGTATTTATATGTTAGCAAATTGCTTATGCTATGGATGAATATACTTATATCATGGATAAATACACTAAGTTGGGAATTAATATTGTTGTTTAGGCTTATGATAAGCATTAGGAACGAAATGAAAATAAAGTAAATAGAAAATATATAATCTTATAAAAAGGTTGATGATTATATATTATGTCTCATGAAATCCTATCATGTTATGAATGGTTAATAATTATGCGACATTAATGAACTTATTCAATTGTGCGTTGATAATTATGGTTGGATAAATCTTGAGGCATTAGTATAGGTTTGTATTTAACCTATAAATTTCATTATTGAAATGTAATATTATGTTTATGGTTTATACGAGCTTACTAAGCATTATTACTTACGTAGTTGTTTTTCCTTTACTTTTTAAAGTATCGGAAGCTCAATCGGGTTGGAAGCTCATCAGCGATTTATCACACTATCCAGCAAATATATCGGTAGATTTTGATGCTTTGGTAGTGGTTATAATGAAATGTATAGGTAGACTATGTTTAATGTTTAATTGATGAGTTTGGCATGTATATGTCATTTTGGTTGATGATTATGGCATGAAAATTTGCCTTGGATTTGAGGTACTTAAAGTACTATTGATGTCTTGTTGGTTGTGGTTAATATAGTCAAATTGATGCATGTTTTGAAATGACCAAAATTGGTATATTCTTTAAATGGCCAAAATGGTATGTGATAAATTGATCTCAACATGGTCAAAAATAGTTTATTTTGGAAAGGTTTTTAATTAGATGTGCATGATGTAAATATGGTATATAAATGTCGGTTGATTGGTACTATTTGGAAATGGTTGGTTTATGTCATTTAGGTGGTTATGTTAACATGTATGTATGCCTTTTTAATGGTTGCTATTTTGGCATTTTGGTGCTTAAATGATGGTAGTTGGAATAATAAATAAATATGCACACTATGAAATGTTGTTTTGATATGTTAGAATGTTGTCATTGATGTATAGTTTGATATGGAAATAGATAGTGAGTATTGAGTAGATAAATGACTAATTTGGCATAATTGGATGTGGTTGGCATATGGCCAAGTTTGCTAAGGTTTAGTGATGATGGTTGTTGAATGGTCAAATTGGTATATTTGAGTATGATTGGTATGTGAACATTGTGGTAAATGTTGGTATAGAATTAGTTCAAATGGTTGGTTGATTTATGGCTAAACTTAGCAAATGTATAACCAAGTTTGACTGTTGTGATTGAGGTGTCTTTTTGGCATATTGGTTGTATGGTTAAATACTATGAAGATCTAGCTTGAATATGCATGTGTTCGGTACAGTTTGGATACATGAATATAGGTGCATTTGGCTTGTGTAAGTGGTTAAGTCTTGGGTGAGGAAAATGGCTTGAAAGTGACCTATTTTTCGTCACACGGCCTAAGACACGGGCGTCTGTCTCAACTGTGTGTGACACATGGCCATGCGACATAGTCGTGTGTCCCCTGTAGGTTTTTAAAGGTTGCATTTCGAGAGTTACACGGCCTAACACACGGGCGTGTGGCTTGGCCGTGTGAACCAAGTCAGAGAGTTACACGGGCACGGACACGGGCTGGGACACGGCCGTGTGTCCCTACTTCGAATGTCCACACAGCCTGAGACACGGGTGTGTGTCTCAGCTGTGTGAGTCACACGGCCTAGCCACATGGGCGTGTGACCCTTGTAATATGTAAATTTTCAACTTTTCCCTAAAAATTCTATATTTTTCAATTTAGTCCCGATTCGTTTCTAATGTGTTTTTAAGGCCTCAATGGCTCATATAAGGGACTATATGTAAGAGATTGATTGATTTTTCTATGAATGATGTTATGATTTAAATCTTTTGAATATTTGATTGTTTTGAGTTGTAAGCTTCTGGCAATGCTCTGTAACCCTATTCCGGTGACGGATATGGATTAGGGGTGTTACAGATATAGTGAGCCATGTTTGCTAAAACACATAAAAAGAACTTTACAAATATATAAACACCATTGACCCATATAAGCAATTGACCTTCCTTGGCTCCTCACTAGATAAAATACAAGAAATTTACCTTCACTGTTGTTTTCTGTCATCTTTCTTTATGATCTGCATCAAACCCAAATCATTATCTAACTAAAATAATTGTTGCTTGGAATTTGATAGTAATTTACAGATGAGTACAAATTTCTGCTAATTTCTAACCTTTTACTCCATGCATTTGGCAACATTTTGTGCTCTAAGAGATCACTTTTCCATTAGAAAATAACCAAAATTTTCATCTTTTGATAAACATGCTTTTAAAAAGAAGAAGAAGAAGAAGAAGAAGAGAGAGTGTGTAAAGTGGGAATAAATTGACCAAGTAAAAGATATTGAAACCAATGAAGCAAACAATGACAACCGTTTTCCACAGGAAAGTGGCAAGAGACCCATTCTTAATAGATGAGAGCAGGACAGAAGATAATGCCAGACAAGATATTGAAAGGTTTGAATGGAGAGATAAGGGACAGACTAATTGCACTTACTAGGTTTGCTTAAGAAAAACAACCCAGTTTTTATTATTATTGTTTTTTATCTTTTGATAGTTGGAATTTGGAAAAGGCAACTCAACTTTTTTTTAGAAGAACCCAACTTTTTTTCAGAAATATTTTTTGTAGCTTTTTTTTCTTTATCAAATCTATTATGGTGATGAAAGGGTAAACGAACAAATAAAAAAACTTTTCCTATTTATTTTTTTAAGTTAGGTGGAAATACATTAAATTTGTTTATTTTTATAATAAAATGTCATGTCATCTTTTTCCACAAGATTTAATGGAAAGTAGTGCCATGTAGATAACGGTGTTAATGATACTAGAAAATTGTAGCATAATTAAAGTTTTATGTATATAATTGCACATTGAATTAAAGTTGATGTATAATTTTGATACTTATTCCGTTTTTATTATCAAACTCAAAACCTTATGTTGTTTGTATATTTAATTAAAAACTAAAATTAATTAATTAATTTTTTATTTTAATCACCAATCACACGTGTACAAAACACTCTTTATTTTACTTCAAGTTGAAGCCTTTCCTTATATTTTAAAATTTTTTATTTGAACTCTTCTTTTTTTAGTTTTAGCTTTTCATTCGATTAACTTCTACAGGGCCTCTCTGAACCTTTCCTTTTTTTCGCTTATATTATTAAAAAGAGTATATGTAAAATAATAAAATAACATATAAAATATAAATATTAATTCCCAAAAACTCTTGATTAGAGTAAATTTTATTTAAAAATAACTTTTATTTGATTTTAAATAGATTAAAAATGAAATTTAATAGATTTAAAATTTTCGGATTCGAATATCCTACATATAATTAAATTTTTAAATTCAACTTTTTTACAAATTCAAGACAGATAATAATATTTAATTTAGATTTGGATTCGTATAATTAAAATAATTGAGGGATAATAGTTCATTAGTGTTTGTATGTAGATTTATGCACTTACATTTCATTAAATATAAATAAATATTTTAATATGATACTTTCACACAATCACTAGATCAAAATTTTAATTAAATTATATTAATAAATTTAATCATCCATAACAAAATATTGGAAAAAGTATTCAAACCCTATGATGAAAAATATACTAACGCTCAAATTTTAATTAAATAAAAAGACGAATTTATCTTTTATTAATTACTTATTATTTTATCTCTAATTTTTATTTATTAATATATAAATTAAAATTAGTCAACATCTTATTAGTTCTAAAATTATTTTAATTATTATTATATCACAATCTATTTTTTAATATTTAATAAGTTTACTTTTAATAAATTATCATGAACGACGGTTATATCTTTTGTCCTCTTTTTACTTTTCCATTTTATTTTTAATAAACTTTTCACGCAAATACCTATTTATGTACATTATATATTAACATTTAAATTAATTCATTTATTTCTTTTTTCTCTCCCTTTATTTCTTTGCTTTTATACTTTAATGTATTTCTTTCCATTAAAACTTTTTAGGTAAGGGTAAGTAATCTAATCAATTCATCTCAAAATTAATATATAAATTGAATTAAACATAAATTTTAAATATTTAATTTTAATTCAATTCAAATATAATATAATTTTATATTCATATCATTTAATGTAATTATGTTTTTATGATTCTGTAGTTAAAAAAAAAAAGAGAGTAAATAAAACAAATAGAGAGTATAGAAGAGATAAAATGATGATTAGAGACATTTTATTAAACATTGTATAAAATAAATTTATAAATATTGGATGCAGTTGTAAGATAGATTACATTCTTAATGAGATAACCTAAGTTCGAATCTTGGAGACAATATTATTGAGAGAAAGTAATCGTGAACTCCAAACATAAACTGTAAAACTTACATGGAAGATACCCAAAAATTTTTGTACAAAATAACACTTCTAAGTCTATCATGTTGCTCCCTATGATTTAAATGATGTTTGTATAGACTTGTCAACTAGTCAGATCAAGTTAGTTTTGAGTTGGGTGAGTAGTTCAAGATTTAAATTTTTTTTTTATCATTTAAAGTTCATATTATTTTGGATTCGATTTATGTTTAATGATTTAGATTTAACACATCAAATTTTGGGCATTACAATATTTTTTTATTAGTGTTTTTTACTAAGATTATTTTAGTATGATCATTTGAATTATTAAGATTTAATTTCTTAGTTCCAAAAGAAAACTAAATCAAAGTGAAACAATTTATTTAATAGATTCAAATTTATAAAAAAATAATAATAATTAAATATAATTTTTAAATAATTTATAATATATAAAGTATAAACAGTAAAAATATTATAAATTTATTAATATTTAATATAATTTTAAATTAATTTAATGTTAAAAGTTTGTCAAAATCAGGACGAAGGCAAAAAATTACTTTAGGGTGGTTAAAAATGAATTTCAAATTTTTGGAAGGCCAATTTGTAAATTTATCACTATATTACCTTGTAATTTCATAAAACCTGAAGGGCCTACATGACAATCTAGGGGCAAAAAATGATTTATAAATTTTTGGGTAATCAAAGTGGAATTTTACATCTATATTAATTTGTAATTATACAGAACTGGAAGAATTTATAAGAAAATTTTACCATTTAGGTTAACATGCAGGCTTGGCCTAAAAATGATAAATTTACCTTATATTTAGATAATAATGATGATAACATAAACAATTTGGGAACACCAAATTGTATTTACATACTCTATTAAAAAATATGTTATTGGTATTATTTTTATTAAATTGTTTTTAAAATGTTATACTTAATTTAAGTTGATGCCATTTCGAGTTATTTGTTCGAAGTATTTCAAATTGTCTCGTTTTAAGTTTGATTCATCATGAGTTAAGATCATTCTTAAGCTCGGGGTGAACAAGTTCAAATTATTAATTTCCTTTTGGTCATATCAAGTTAAATCAATTTTGAATTAAAATTAACAGAATCAAAATTCATTTACAAGACATAAATAGCATATTTATGTTTACACCATGCTTAGAGTCTAGCGTCGGGGTCAAGTTAGACAAAGTTCGATTTGTGATAAGCTTGAGCTCAAACTCAATTCAGAACAAACGACTACTATTTAGCTTGAGATATAATTAAACTATTCGAACTTACTCAATTAAGTTTGATTACTCAATTCTTGTATTCGAGCTTTAGTTGGAATTAAGCTTTTCCCTATATAATTTTTATATTTATCAAATTTGATAAATAGTATTTCCTAAGATGATATAATAATAAAAATAGAAAATCATACGTTACCATCAAATTAATATATTTCTAAATACAAACCAAAAACTGGAAATGGATATTTCTAATTTGTTATTGTTTCTTTTAAAGATAAAGATAAACAATAAATAAATTAGTCAATTTATTGTAACACGACTCAAATATTCATAACATTCAAAAAAAATTATTTCCAATTTCAAATATTCTTAGTAAAATCACCTACACTTTCTTACTTTCAATTATTTACGTAAAATTATCCACCAAATTTTTCATAATATCATTCACCATTCATTTCATACATAAATATAATACTCTCATCACTTTAAACATAAAAAATAATCATACATACTTAATTCTTACAATTTTACATTAATTATACAATTAAATAAAAATAATATAATAATTTAAGCAACTTACCCATGTTTTTTTTCTCATTTCCACATTCTTCTTCATGCTTCCATGGTTGATTTCATATGAAAGAACATTCTTGAATTAGATTTTGGTGTGAAATTTCACTTTAATTTTATGAAAATTTCAAAAATTTTAGACTCACAATGACAAAAAGATCAAATTGAATAAAATGATAAACCTTTTTTTTTTCTTTTCCTCTCCTTTTTTTAACATGCACCCCACGTTGGGGTTTTATAGCAGAGAATGATCTCTCTTCATATTTCTAGAATTTTCTTTACTTTTTTTATTTTTATTTAACATTTAATTATTTAATTAATGTAAGAAAATATAATATCGTATGTAATATTAATATGTCAATAAAAATAATAATGCAATTGTTAGAATTAAGTGACTCGAATCCTTATTTAAATAAAATACAATGGTAAAATAAAATAAAAGTAAAATCTCTATAGAACTATACTTCTTTTGTTTCATTTTAGAATAAGGTTTTTTAAACCTTATTAAACTCCATCTATTTGATATTGATTAGAATAAGGTGTTTCAATCTTACTACACTCCTATTAAAATATGGTTTTACAAGCCTATAAATAGACATAGTCTACTTCTCTTGTAATCATTCAAATTCGACGTAGTGAATTTTTTTCTCTTCTACCAGTGATTTTTTCCCAAAAGGGTTTCTGCGTAAAAATTTGTGTGTTATTTATTTTTATTTCTCTTTTCTTTGTGATATATTGTCATTACCAACGTTCTATTTATTTTTAAAAATTGGTATCAGAGCTTCTGGGTTGTTCATCTCAATCACAGTAATGGCGTCTTTGAAGTATGAAATTCTGCTGTTGGATCGCAACACCAGATTCGCGTTGTGGTAGATAAATATGCAGACAGTTCTTGCACAGATGGACTTAGAGGAAGCCCTGCTAGGGGTAGATAAGATGCCTTCAACATTGACGGTGGAAGAGAAGAAGCGCAAGGATCGAAAGGCGTTAACACAGTTACATCTGCATTTTGTCTAACACAATTTTGCAAAATGTGATGAAGGAGAAGACCGCCACTGGATTATGGAAGAGGTTGGAACAAATATGTATGTCGAAAACTCTAACTAGCAAGCTGCATATGAAGCAGCGTCTTTATGCTCATCATTTGGAGGAAGGTGCGTCTCTACACGAACACTTAACAATGTTTAAATAAATGCTCTCAAACTTAGAGGTCATGGAAGTTCAGTATGATAAGGAAGATCTAGGGTTGATTCTACTTTGTTTGTTGCCTCCGTCTTATTCAACCTTTAGAGATACGATTTTATATAGCCATGAGTCTCTCACAGTTGATGAGGTTTATGATTCTTTAACCTCGTATGATAAAATGAAGCATCTTGTGGTTAAAATCGACTCTTAGGGAGAGGGTCTCATTGTTCGTGAGAGACAAGATCGGAATGTTGATGATGATCATGGAAGGATATAGGAACAGAATCCTCGCGATAAATCTAAGGGTAGATCAAAGTTTTCAAACAGAGGTAAAACTTGTAACTTCTGCAAGAAGAAAGGGCACATTAAATCTAAGTGTTATAAGCTACAGAACAAGATCAAAAGGGGGGTTGCGAATCAAAATGGAAAATAACCAGAAAATTCTGGTAAAGCTAATGTTGTAGAAGACTACAGCGATGGTGAACTTCTAGTCGCTTTTGTCAACAATTCTAAAGTGAGTGATGAGTGGATCCTTGATTTGGGCTGAACCTTCCACATGAGTCCCAATCGGGATTGGTTTACAACTTACGAAACAGTGTCTGAAGGTGTTGTTTTGATGGGAAATAATGCTTCATGTAGAATTGCAGGTGTTGGAACAATTAAAGTTAAGATGTTTGATAGAGTTGTTAGAACACTTAGTGACGTACGACATGTTCCAAAATTAAAGAGAAATTTAATTTCGTTGAATACTCTTGATTTAAAATGGGACAAATACACAACTGAAAATACAGTTTTGAAGATTTGCAAAGGTTCCCTCGTTGTGATGAAAGGGCAGAGAAAGACTACCAAGTTATATGTTTTGTTGGGTTCTACTGTTACTAGTGATGCAACTGTCGCATCCTCTTCCTTGTCAGATGATGATATTACTAAACTTTGGCATATGCGCCTAGGGCATATGAGTGAGAATGGTATGACAGAATTGAACAAAAGAGGACTTCTTGATGGGCAAGGAATTTGCAAACTGAAGTTCTGTGAGCACTGCATTTTTGGGAAGAAAAAGAGAGTTTGATTCACCAGAGGAATCCATAACACGAAGGGAACGTTGGAGTATATTCATTCTGATTTGTGGGGGCCATCCAGAGTGCCTTCGAGAGGTGGAGCTAATTATATGCTAACTTTTATTAATGATTTTTTCAGAAAAGTGTGGTCGTTCTTCCTGAAGCAGAAAAGTGATGTGTTTTCGCATTTAAGTCTTGGAAAACTATGATTGAAAAATAGACGGGAAAACAAATAAAATACCTCCGCACGGGGAATGGCTTAGAGTTCTGTTCTGATGAGTTTAATAAATTGTGCAAGTTAGAAGGGATTGTGAGACACTTGATAGTTTGTCATACTCCACAGCAAAATAGTGTTGCAGAACAAATGAACAGAACGATCATGGAGAAAGTTCAATGTATGTTGTCAAATGCCAACTTACCAAAGTTATTTTGGGCTGAAGCAGCCTCTACTGCATGTTTTCTGATCAACCGATCTCCATCCGTTGCCATTGAGAAAAAGACTCCACAAGAGGTATAGTCTGGTAATCCTGCTGACTATTCTGATTTAAAGATCTTTCGGTGTCCTGCGTATGCTCATATTGATAATGGAAAATTGGAACCGAGATCCATTAAATGTGTTTTTATTGGTTATGAAGCTGGTGTAAAAGGGTATAAGTTATGGTGTCCTGGAAATAGAAAAGTTGTGATTAGCAAAGATGTTACTTTTGATGAAACTGCTATACTACCTAACTTTTCTCTTAAAGACTCTTCTAATAATGAAAATCAAAAGCAGGTGGAGCATCAGATTAATCCAGAATCTACAACAGAGTCGACTCCTCAAGCCAGTACAAAAATATAGAATAGAGTTGCTTCTTCACCACAATACTCTATTGCCAAAAACATAACTAAAAGAGAAATTAAACCTCCAAAGAAGTATGCCGAGGCTGATCTAGTTGCTTATGCTTTAAATGTGGCTGAAGATATAGATGCAAACCAATATCCATCTAATTATTCTGAGGCGGTTAGTTGTAAAAACTTAGAAAAGTGGATGTTTATTATGCAAGAGGAGATGGAATCACTCCACAAAAACAAAACATGGAATCTTGTGAAACTTCCTAAAGGTAAAAATGTTATTTGTTGTAAATGAGTGTTTAAAGAGGAGACTCTAGGAGTTGAAGAACCCAAATATAAAGCAAAGCTTGTTGTAAAGGGTTACAGTCAAATTCCAAGAGTGGACTTCACAGATGTGTTCTCCCTAGTTGTGAAGCATAGTTCGATTCGAGCTTTACTTGGTATTGTGGCCATGCATGATTTGGAGCTTGATCAGTTAGATATAAAAACTACATTTTTGCATGGAGAACTTTAGGAGGATATTTACATGCAACAATCATAGGGTTTTACAGTCTTAGAAAAAGAGGACTATGTTTGCTTACTAAAAAAGTCTATTTACGGTTTTGAAATAATCACCAAGACAGTGGTACAAGAGGTTTGATTCCTTTATGACTTCTTATGATTTTAAAAGAAGTAGCTTTGACAGTTGTGTTTACTTTAAGAAAAACAGTGATGGTTCTTTTGTGTACCTACTCCTTTATGTTGATGACATGTTGATAGCAGCGAAAGATAAAGGAGAAATAAGAAAGGTCAAAGCCCAACTTAGTGAAGAATTTGAGATGAAAGATTTGTGACCAGCAAAGAAGATACTTGGTATGGAGATTCTCAGAGATAGAAAAACAAGTAAATTGTACCTAAGTCAGAAAGGGTACATTGAGAAAGTTCTTTGCAGATTCACTATGCAGAATGCTAAGCCTGTTAGTACTCCTTTAGCAGCCCATTTTAGACTTTCATCGGCTTTGTCTCCACAATCAGATGATGAGATTGAGTACATGTCACATGTTTCATACTCTAGTGCAGTAGGATCTCACATGTATGCTATGGTTTGTTCACGTCCAGATTTATCATATGCAGTCATGTGCAGTTAGCAGATACATGGCGAATCCCGGTAAAGAACATTGGAAAGAACTTCAGTGGATTTTAAGATACTTACAAGGTACTACTGATGTTTGCTTATAGTTTGGAAGAACTAGAGATGGAGTCATTAGGTATGTTAATGCTGATTTTGCTAGAGACCTTGATAGAAGAAGACCTCTCACAGGTTATATATTTACTATCGGAGGTTGTGCAATCAGTTGGAAAGCCACTTTGCAAACTGCAGTTGCTTTGTCTACCACTAAAGTTGAGTACATGGCGATTACTGAGGCTTATAAAGAAGCTATTTGGTTGAAAGGACTATTTAGTGAACTCAATGAAGGAAGACCTTCAAATTAATAAAGTATTTTGTGACAGTCAGAGTGTCATTTTCCTTACAAAAGATCAAATGTTTCATGAGAGAACAGAATACATTGATGTTCGGTATCATTTTGTTCGTGATATTATTGCTTGTGGTGATATTGTTGTGAGCAAAATTAGTACTCATGAAAATCCTGCAAATATGATGACTAAGTCACTTCCTATAACCAAGTTTGAGCATTGCTTAGACTTGATTGGTGTTAATTATTAAAGTTAAACCCTTAAGGGGTTTTATGGAAGAGGTGGAGAACTTGTTCGTTGAGAGTTCGCAATGAAGAATTTGTTCATTGAGAATTCGTGTCAAAGTGGAGATTGTTAGAATTAAGTGACCCAAATCCTTATATAAATAAAATATAGTGGTAAAATAAAATAAAAGTAAAATCCCTATAGAACTATACTTCTTTTATTTTATTTTAGAATAAGGTTTTTTAAACCTTATTAAACTCCATCTATTTGATATTGATTAGAATAAGGTGTTTCAATCTTACTACACTCCTATTAGAATATGGTTTTACAAGCCTATAAATAGACATAGTCTACTTCTCTTGTAATCATTCGAATTCGACATAGTAAATTTTCTTCTCCTCTGCCGTGGTTTTTTCCCAAAAGTGTTTCCACGTAAAAATTTGTGTGTTCTTTATTTTTCTTTCTCTTTTCTTTGTGATATATTGTCATTACCAATGTTCTATTTATTTTTGCAGCAATACAATGTAGTAGTAGTAACACAACAGAATACCTGTAATAGGACAGAGTTAAAATTAGAAGAAGAATTTTGTTAAGGCCTATATGAACAGTTTCCTTAAGACAGATTCGACCTCTCCTCGATGATTTGAGTAACGTTGGACGTCTATCTCCCAGGATATAATAATAAACGATCACAGTAGTAGCACAACAACTATGATCAATCGAACACAATCTTGCCTTTCTTTATCACCAAGAGGAATGAATATAGAAGGAATTTTTTATATTGATGGTTTTTGATGATGTGTTTTGAAAGTCTCCTAACTTGGCTTTATACAGAAGAGAAGAAATGAATAAAGGGATTTAGACCGATTCATGAAGAGTTTTTTTGAAAAGTTAATAGATATAAGTGAACAAACATAATGAATGAAAAGATGCAATATTAAACCAAAAACAATGAATCTGTTCACCAAGAGATATAATTGTTCAAAAGATACAACTGTTCACTAAGATACATAACTATTGTTTAATTTGAACATCAATTTCTTATTCATCACTCAACAATTTTGAGCATATTATATAGAATATAAGTCTATAATTTATTATTCAAACCTTCAATTTTATCAATAAAATAATATACCTCAAAGTTCCAAAATATTCATTATTTTCCAACAATTAATTTTATCAAAATATGAATTTAATTCAATGGTTATAATTTCTCCCATCAAAAGATCACGCTTTTTATAATTTAAAATTTTAAAAATAATATTTAATGACCAAATAACTAAATTAACCTTTAAAATCTCTTGTCATATGTAAGACATAAGGTTAAAATAATCATTTTATTCTTTTCTATCACTATTTGTTTGACACATGACATACTTATGTGTAATTGTTACTTATGCATATATCATTTATTCATGGTATAATTTCAATTAAGCCTTTTTTCAAAAAATGATAAAATTTAACTTTAATTCTTGTA
The DNA here is from genome assembly GCF_007990345.1 of Gossypium hirsutum. Lineage (NCBI taxonomy): Eukaryota > Viridiplantae > Streptophyta > Magnoliopsida > Malvales > Malvaceae > Gossypium > Gossypium hirsutum. The sequence goes on from NC_053442.1 coordinate 54,051,837, forward strand.
CTTTTCACCACTTTTCAATCTAGTGCATATCTCAATTTTCCAACACATCACATTCATAAAAATAAATATTTCTTCCTAAAATAGTAAATTTGTACCTTTAGTGTATCTTTTTCAAATTTTCAATTTAATCTTTATTAAAATTTCTTTTCGAATCTATCATTATTCAATTGTTAATGAGAAAATTTGCCAAATACTAATATTATACCAGTGAGATGTTTGGGTGTTACACATACCGTATCTGTGTCAACGATTTCATTCCACACAAACGAATGTAAGTTACAAAGCTATTTTCCTTTCCATTTCTCTTGAATTTACAAACTAAGAAATAAATGAACAAATTCAGACAAAGATGCCAACACCATAGGAAGATTGGATTATATCAAGAAGGAGTGGGAACTGTAAGAAGGCAAATAAAGTAACTGGGATACAAGCAATGAAGGCTACTGGGACAGCTATCCATGCCAGTCTTTGGCTAAGCACAATGCAAAAGGTTGCACCGAATGCGACAAGCATTGCTGCTATGGACAAAAAAAGGGTAGTAAGACCAACAATCAATCTTTGCGGGAGTAACCTCAAGAAATCTTCTTCTGCGTAACGCGAAGTGAGGATCGATAAGAACATTAATATAGAGGTGACTGAAGAGAACAATGCCAATGCATCTGATACAGCAAAGATCACGAAAGATGTAGCTTCTAAAAATATGGGAGTTCCTTTCTCATTGTCATTGCCTCCTGGTACTGTAAAGATTGCTGCAAACATCACTGTTGTGATTAGTGTAGCAACAAGCATGCACGACGAAGCAGTGCTCTTCATCCACTTCTCTCCTTCCTTCATCAATTTCGCATGCTCTTCCATGAACAACATTCGAGGCGTTCTGCCATTACTGTCTCTCATTTCCTTGTATAATGGTTGTACATTCTTCTCTACTTCCTGTGATGTACAAAAACCAACTCAAATTACAACTTCTAATTATGTCAAATAGTGAACAAGCGAGAAAATATTCAAGACTTGCCTTAAACCACAACAGTTCTCTTTGCATTTGAAGAGCTGCACCAGATACAATATTAAGTCTATTTGGAGTTGCTATCTTTCCAGCCAAATGCAGTATGCAATGATTGTTTTTGTCTCTGTAAGCAGCAATCATATCCTTATGTGCCCCTATATCATGTATAAGTCTAAAGATCTTTTCTTGGCGATGAATGACCGCGATATGAAAAATGCTTCGGCCATGCTCGTCGACTCTCCATATCAGATCCGGATAAGACTGAAAAAGTTCAGTTATGAGGTCAACAACTCCAAATTCTGCTGCAACAAATAACACTTGTGAAGGGATTCTTAGTATATCCGTAATTTGCGCGTCTTCCAATGATAAAATTTGATCCCATAACAGCTTCACAAGGACAATGGCTTGCATATGCAGTAACTTTTTCCTGCAAACTGCTTTATGTCCTGGAACTAAGTTAAACACGGATCAGATATTGGATTTTTAACTATGCCAGAAGAAAAAAAAGAGAAAAATCTAAGTTTCATATCAGCACCCACTTGTTTTCTGAATTGCATGCCAAAGTCTTCCCGCTAAACCAATGAACGCTGCATACATTCCAAAAAAACTTGCTAGTTAAAAATGAAGTTTTGATTAACCTGGAATACCATTAAACTTCATTACTCCCAAAATGAGAGAGAAACCTTGATTTGTATCGCAGTGGCAGGGCTTCGACATGCCCGAGGGGTAACTACATTTAGTTACTGGTTCAACATAGATCCCTGCAAGAGCATATAAGTGTAACTATTATGATTACAAGACAGATATCCCAATTTACATTTTCCCCAAGCAATAAATCTTTTATAGAAAGCCCCATTCCTCAGCCCAGGAATGCTATTTTTTCTGGTTTGTAGCACCAATAAATCTAACTAATATATATATTTCATACAATCTTTTCTCATATTACAGCTGTAAATTGTAATCATTAACTTGTCTATCGGAGTTCTTTGACAATTACAAGTAGTCAGTTAGGTTTACTAGTTTGAAGGCGTTCTCTGTTTGTTCCCTCTTTCTCAGTGGACTTAACTAAAATTACTTGAAATAAAGGCAAGGAAAGTTCAAAAATGCTGCAAATATTGATCAAAACATAAGCAGGGAATGGAAAATACTGGCTTGCCTGAGTTTTATACATACGTAATGAGACAATCATAAATAAAATTACAAACACAAGATATAACGATTTGAATCATTTGATTCAATTTCCAGTGCTTCCCAAATCCGGCTAATTGAATTATGAAAAGGATATTAAAAGGAAAGTCTTAAAACTTACATGGGTAGATAAACATTTCCCAGATTCCCAGCTCATTTTTACTGGAAAATGCCGCGGGCTTTCGAGCTAAAACATGGAGTGCCGTCTCCCCATTTGAATCACGCAGAATAGCCAATTCTGGATTGTGCTGAATTAAGCAGAGAGCTACGTCTAAGTAGAAAAGGAGAATTTGATCAGCTGTTTTATAAATGAACCATAAAGTATGGACTTAATGGCTCTAACCATTACTAAACATCTAATAGACTTCACTTCATAGTTCATACCAAATAAATCAGTAGTGATGGTTGCTATAAGCAACCCAATATAATCCTCCTGATTAAGATACTCAGCAGCGGTCACATTGTAAAGATACCAAACCATGTCTCGGTGGCCTTTCTGTGCAGCAATGCAGAGTGGTGTCACCCCCTTGTTCCCCCTTAACCCTGGCAAAAGTTTGTTCTTTTTTACCATCACCTCCACAATCCTAGTAATACCCGAAGCAGCCGCAACGAAAAGCGCGGTGTTACTGGATTTGTCCCTTCGTTCCAAGTCTGATACGCTCATCAACTTGACTACCTCCTCCACAAATCCAATGTGTCCGGCCCTTACAGCAATGTGAAGAGCTGTTTCCAATCGGTTGGTTATCCTGACATTTGCAGCACCTGGATGAATATTTAGGAACTCTTTAGCTTTTCCCCAATCACCTTTCATTGCGGCTTGATGTAAAGGTGCATACAAGGTAAGCCGTGTAGAAGTCCTATTACTCCCTGCCACCCATTATATTGATTGAATGTCAGAATTTCGAGTTGTTCTTAGACAAAAGCCTGTCCAAAAAAGGTTGACTTACCGACTCTCGGAAGCGCATTTGGTAATACAGAGGGTCGCGGAATTGCAAGAGAAGGGTCTGGTATAAATTTGTCAACTACTTGAACTGGTGTTGCAGAACTAACATTAACATCCTTGTTGTTGGGGTGGTGATAAGTAGCATGAGTCTGGTATGAGACCCGTAGAGCACTTGCATGTTCCGGGAGTGAGAGTTTAGAGGGATTATTGATAACAAGGTCTGCACCAGAAGTTGGCATTTGTGCACAAGTCAAAGGCTTATTGTCGTCAGTGCGGCAGGCCCTGCTGCTGGAATTAGGCTGGCTCCAACTCGGAGTTGCAGTTGCAGGTGATGTACCATAGCTGCTATTCCTCGAGGCTTGTCCATTGTCATCAAGGCTTGAGTTGGAGAATCCTGCCGGAAAACATGACCTGACCGAAGGATTCCTACTCAACATGGTTTTTAGACTTTCTTCTATTCGTTATAGCCAAGCCATCCACACGATTATATACAGAAGAAAGTCAACGATAAAAGCAAAAATCACTTACAACAGGTCAACAGATGGAAAATTGGAAAAGGTAAATTTCCAAAATCTTTCTTAGCATATTCTTTGAATGAGGAGATGGGAAATTTTCTATTTCGTGGTTAGAACGTGTTCCTATAGATGGAACGAGGGAAAGTGGTCACTTATTAGGTCGTTTAACGTCAAGGCAGCCCCAGGACAGGAGTTGAAGTAACGCGTTAGCATTTTGACTTCGAGAGGAAAGTTCCACGATTAAACCGAATAACCTCCTTTTTCTATTTATTTTTCTGCATGTTCAAGCAGTGGAACATATCGAAGAAGTTTTTTTTATTGAAACAATGCTTTTTTCTTTGTTGTCCTGGAATTGTTTTTTTAAAAGGTGTTTTTTTTTTCTTCTTATAAAAGGCAAAGATAGAAATTCGGCTTTTTTTAATCCAACCTTATAAATTTTAAAAATTATAAAAACAACCCAACTTCAAAATTAATGATGAGAATGATCTGATTTCTATAATAAAATTGGATGCTGCCAGTTTCCCAAGCAACATCACCCTAAAAATCCCCCCAATCATGCTTTAATAATTACAAAAAATATTTAAAAATTAATTTTTTTGGTGTCGCGACAACACCAAACTGAAGCGTGCTGGGGCAAAACTTTCAGGGACACAGTGAAGTAATTACTTTTTTCAGATTGGCTCAAAAAAGGTGCCGCTTGACGGCACTAAATTAAACTTTTGGTTTATTTGCATGCTAAGTCTGTCCTTTTTGAAATTAAATTTAAATAACCCTTAAAAGACATAAGAAGAACAAAAATAAACATTCTCATCTTTTTTTTTAAAAACAATAAACTTAAAAAACTATATAAAATTTTTATTTAAATTACCCAATATGCCCCTAAAAAAATTTTATTAAGTTTATCTACAAGCCCGTTCTTGACATTTTTGGGGTCATAGGCAAAACAATAAATCGAGCCTTTTTAAAAAAATTATAAAATGTAATGCAATAAAATAAAATCATATACTAGTAATTTCATTAAAATAATATATTTTATGACATTAAGCGAATAATATATTTTTCTAATAAAATTTAAAAAAAAAACATTTTTCATTCAACCTACTCTTATGTCATAAACTACAAAAACACAAAAAAATCATAAAAAAAAAGTTCTACGAGCATTTTGAGATGCAAAATCATTAATGATAACATCAACATCAATATTTTCCAAAAAATCTTTCTCGATTTTTTATTTTAAAATTAGTTACTACTAATAAAAGGGACAAAACTCTAAATTACGCGCAAATATTGGTCTAATGTGTAATGTTATACATGAATATTAAGTGAGTATCTTTTTTATTTTAAAATATCATATTAGTGAACTTATTAGAAAATTTGGACGGAGTTAACAATTGAACACGAATTTTAAAACATGAAAAATAAAAGGATTAAATTTCAAATATATAAAAAGTATAAGGATTTAAAAACATATTTTAAGCTATTATATATAATATCTATTTTAGTTACACCTAGGTCGCCGTTGTACAAATCTCGTAGATTAGATTTTTTTTTTTAGATTTTTATATAAAAAAACCAATTATAAATGGATATGCCGTAATGGTTATCACAATAAATCATAATTTTCAATTTTAAAGTGTCGAAAAAATATAAATTTTGTACTCAAGTAAGAAAAAATTTATCTATTCATACTATTATTATTTAAGAATTTTACTTAACTATATGATGAATTAATCCAACATCAATTTAATTGTGAATTTATTAAAATATATAATTATTTTATATATTGTTACTGGAGTAAAACAATTTTGACCAGATTGATGTCATTTGTTTTTAAAGTATAATAAAATAATAATTAAAAAAACACTTGGCATTAGTTTAGATATGTTTGTTGAGTTTTTTACTTCATTAATATTGGTCAGAATAATTACCCTACTAAAAATCTATTATTTATACCAAATAACAAATAATATTTAAGAATATTTTTATCTGAAATAAATATTATTTTAAATATATTTTTATCTTTTGGGCCCCTTTTATCTTTGGGCCCTGGGCTATTGCACCTCGAAACTGCCCCTAGGGTCGGCCCTGTTTATCTAAATTCAGATATGCTAGGGAATGAATTGAAAATGTTTAAATTTAGATACACTTGAGGAAATTTTTTTAGGGATATATTTGGGTAATTTAAATAAGCATTACATATATTTTTAATTTTGTCGTTTTTAAAAAATAAAATATGAGAAGAGTTTATTTTTGTTATTGTAATATCTTTTTAGAGCTATTTAAATTTAATTTCAAAGGGAGATAGAGCTAACATGCAAATAAATCAAAAGTTTAATTTGGCGCCGCCATACTGTTATGCGACACCTTTTTTTTCTGTCAATCTGAAAAGGGTAATTACTTTATCAAGTCCTTAAACATTTTGCCCCTGTAAGCTTCAATTCGGTGCTACCAATTTGTTAGGTGGCACAAACAAATTATTTTTTATTTTATTTTTTGTAATGATTAAAGCATGATTGGAGGGATTTTTAGGGTGGTGTCGCCTGGGAAAATGGCGGCACCCAACTCTATTGTAGAAATCAGGTCATTCTCATAATTAATCTTAAAGTTGGGTTATTTTCATAATTTTAAAAATTTATACAGCCAGATTCCTAAAAAAGTTTAGAAATTCAAAAAATAAACAGGAGGAGAATTAAGGTAAAGTGAAAGAAATATTAGTAGTAGAGGCATAAATTGCCCGTCATTCCGCTTCATCCCCGGGATTATTGTCGTTGTCATATTTAATTATTTTGACAAGTTTGAGTGGTCCGGAATGTCCTTAAATGCCTAAAAAGGTTTCCATAATACTTTTGAGTTACTAAGAAGGATATTGGCCCATTGCCTTTCTTTGTTCACCCTTTAGCAAGATGAGATTTGGAGATCTTTTAGCACGAACAAGGATAGGCAGAGAATGAGAAATTTGGCATGTATCTTTAGAGTGATGTTAAAGCTTTTGCAGACAATGTAGAACACACTTTCTTTGTTTCGTATAATTGTCGCAGCACCTATCATATCAACCCTTATTAATATGGAGACAAAGGGTCCAACTAATGTTGTTGGTCCTGGTTTCCAGTGATCTCACAGGCGATCGCAACATGGAGGTAGAGGAAGAGGTGATGTTTCCTTGGTCAATTATCTTATTGAAGGAAGATAAATAGACAAACATTGGTCTTTTAGCCTGAGGATGGAACTTATCTTTTTTATTGGGATTTTGTTAAAAATGAGGTCATTTCTGGTTTTTCGAATCATCAAGAAAGTGCAAAAGAAGATGTTAGTTTGAAGCCACCGGAAGATCCACTAAGAGAGTGAGGAGGCAAACCATATAGCTTTAGGCCCCGTTCTCCTTTGCTTCTCAGATGGACTTTTGCTATAAAAAGTCTTTTTCCCTTAAAAACAATGAAGAACAGACACCATTTCAGAATAATTTTTAGCTTAAAAAAAGTACTTTGATGGAGAAGTTGAAAATTTTAACTTTTCTTCAGCCAAAAGTGCTTTTGGCTGATAATTTTCATTTTTAACCTGTCTTCTCCAAAAAACGTTCTTTCCTCAGGTTTTTTGGAGCTAAATCTATACCCATTTTTTTCACATTTTCTCTTTCAAAGTTCTTTCCTCTGGTTCTTTGTTCCTCTTCCGCCGGTGAGTTTATTTTCTTCTTCTTCTCTTTAATTATTCATTGTGCTTTAATTTTTAGTTATTTTATGATTGTTTGATTTTTACAGAAATTTTACAGAAATTAATTGACTGATTTTACAGAAATTCTATCTCCTTAAAATCATTTTAGAAAGTTTCAGAAGATTACAGGAAACAAAGAAGCAAAAGAAACACAAAGCAAAATATTATTATCAATAATGCATGTGATTAGAAAAATGAAAAGTAACTCTTCCAAAAGAAAAAAAAAGAGGGAAAATTCTGGCTTAGTTGTATGGTCAAAGCAAAAAAAAACCCAAAAACTTCAGGGGAGTGTCAGACATGAACTCTGAGAAGTATAGGCCCTACCACTTAAAAGTTCAAATAGGAATCTTTATTGACATGGTTGAGACTTAAACAAACTAAAAGATTCAGGTTATGTTGCTTACATTGATTCTTTGAGTCATTGTAAGCATGGAGATAATCACTGATCAAATAAGGAGGCATAAATAGCACTTACGGTGTCACTGCTGCCTCTTTTGCTTTACTGCTTTGCTCTGCTTTGTGCCTCTGCTGCTTTGCTCTGCTTTGCTTTACTGATTGCTAGATCCCCATGAGTGTTTAGAGTTAAACTTGCAGGCCCAAACTATTTTAGTTGATGAAAACAAAAGAAATATAGACTAAATATTTGAATATTTAATAGATTAAACATTGATTGCTTTACTGATTAAATACTATTTTAGAGTTTACTAATTGCTTTACTAATTGCTAGATCCCCAGAAGTGTATATCAATTTGGTTGTCGATATATATTACGCTCTATTCACTTCTATGTGATAGATTGAATATTTGAAGGAAAGAATAATACTAAATTTTACTATAGACTTTAAGTGCATATTGAGAGGAGACTGCTATAAACATGCATTAGGGGTTGATTAGAAAACTAGAGCAATTTTGAGTAGTGGAGATCTAAGTCACATAGAGAATTCAATTAATAATAGATGAAGAGAGTCATGGACCTGCTAAACTATTAGGATTGTCTCTAGACCACTGAACCACCAAGCAATTCTTATTGAACTTATACATGAAAAGACATTAATGAGTTTCAACCTGTCTCTACAGGCACAATTATGAACAAATACAAAAAAAGGAAAAAAAAAAGGTATTTTAATTTATACCAATGCATGCTGGGAAATATATGCCTTCATTCAATATAAGAGCTCATATACACAACCACTGCCTACAACTATATGCATGGTCAAACAAATACTTTATTAGTATACATACATAGGCCCTAACAATTTGAAGGCTATACATGCTATAACCCACATGCAGAGTGTTGTTCATCACAAAAGGGAATGCAAATAGTAAAGTTTAATACCAATTTTTAACCCTTTGAAATGTCGGTAACATATCAACAAAAATGAACCTCCAACAAAAAAGATGTCACTAACCTCTCCACAAAATAGGATGCAATAAAACCAGCAGCAGCATGTACAGGAGCTAGCTTTCCAAGCTTTTCCTCTAAACCTGGAACTGTAACCTGTAATAGAATTAAAGTTCAACAATACCATTATTCATTGATTAACATCGAAAATAACAACCTTAACATAAGAAAAATCGATGAAAAAGATTCAAAGATTGATAAATGAACTACAAAAAATCAGATAGCATGCAAAACAAACCTCCAATGCAGCTTTAGACCAAGCCTTTTGCTTTATATCCATCAAGTTTATCCTGCACCATCAGTTGTATCAATACAAGCATAAGCCCCTGAGAATAGACATGCCATGAAAGAGCTAACAAGAGAGATCCTCTCATTGTTCTCATAAATTTCTTGTTGTGTCTCAAATATCTTCCGAATTTGTGGTCCTGTATATCTCTCATAAGCACGAGAACCAGTAATTTTAGACAACTCCTATGCACCGCCGACAGCTTTCTTTATTTCTCTACACTGAGCAATTGTGCTGCAATCCATCCATATCGGTGATTCCTTCGGTTGCTTATAGGCTTTATAGGCTTACAGGAGTTAGTGTCTTATATGCTTACTGTTGTCTTAACATACCAAGGAGTTACTCTTCCTGCATTAAAATGCCTGTAAATCACAAGGAAATGCTATTGATTGATAAGTCATTCATTATGCCTCTCGTTTGTTGTTACACTGTTGATTTTTTATGCTTTTGTTTTCTGTAATGTGTAAGCTATTAAAACTAAATTCATAATGAATGCAAAATGATTGAATAAAATACTGTAAATCACAGTATGATTTTGTTTTATGCTTTATCCTTAAGTTGTTTCCATGAACTGCCCTACTTTGTTTCCTTTCTACCAATTGATTTCATGACATAAATGTACTATATAAATTAGTATATATGAGTGAACTCATTTGATTTATTTATTTGATGTTTTCAATTTTCCATAAATATCAGTAGTTGCATTTGTCTCCAAGTACACTTTAGGTTTTTTCAATTATAAATTCTTTATTCTATGGAAGAGAATAGATTTTTGAGTGAATTTATTGATAAAATCAGTAGTTAGTACAATATCTTTTGTAAATGATTGATTTGGTTTAATTTATTTCCCCTTGACCTTTTTGTGATTCAAGTGATAGCTTTGCTTCTGTAGTTATGTCTTTGGTTCTAAGGTTTCATTTGTGAATGTTATTTGAATCAATTTAATACAGTAGTATTGTATTTTTGTGTTCTGTTGCAGGTTCTTTTCACCTATAATAAACTACTTGACTTCAAAAGGGCACAATCTTTACCTACCCTTGGTTCTTGGACTTGACAAAGTAAATCCCAGGTTTGTGAGCTTATTACGTTTCTTTCATTGCTTCTGCCTTGGATTCTGAATAGTTGGATGCAGTTGATACACATTTAAACAAATATACTTATGTGACATTTGATTTTCTTGATTGCTTTAATGGCTGAAACGAATCTATTCGTATACATAATAGATGAGTACTTCGGCGGTTGAAGTTAGTGGTGAAAAGTGAAAGCAATGTGGGATAAGAGATTGACAGAAATATTTTGTGATATTTGTATTAAAGAGATATTGAAAGGCAATAGACCTGGTACTCATTTCACAAAAGATGGATGGTTGAAAATAATGACCAACTTTTAGAAAGAAACAGGCAAGAGTTTTTCACAAAGACAACTTAAAAATAGGTGGGATGCCCTAAAAAAAGGAATGGGAAGCTTGAAAGAAACTTAAAGGCAAAAATACTGGTCTAGGGTGGAATCCTATAAAAAGAACCGTTGATGCACTGGATGATTGGTGGGAGAGTAGGCTACAAGTACATTAATAATTCTGAATATTTTTTGTTTTTTTTCTTATTTATGAGGTTATTGATAATTACTATTATTAAACTATCATTTTATATGTAGGTTGTGTCTGAAGTTTAAAAATTTAGAACATCGGGCATTGATCCTGAATTCGAAGGGAAGTTGGACCAAATGTTCATGGGGATAGTTGCAACAAGTGATAAAGCATGGACACCTTCTTTTGGTACACTCTGTAGTGATTTTTTTGAGGATGTTAACAACGAAATACCTGAAGAGAATGAAGAAGAAAATATGGGAAATGATGTTCACATTTCAAATGATGTTCAAATTGATGGAAACGGTCAAAAAAGAAAAAACCCTGAGATATCAAGTTCACATTTTAAAACTGAAAGAAAGAAATCCTCAAAGCAAATTGGAGGGGCTGCAAGATTGTCCAGTCAAATAGACAAATCATGCAATGTAGCTGACAATATGAGTCAAGCCACATCTAGTTTGACTCCTGTTATGGATCCATATGGTATTCCACAAGCAGTCAAAATGGTTAACAGCATGTCCAAAGAAGTTCAAGAAGCTAGTCCTCTATACTTTTTCGCACTTAAATTATTACTCAATAAGGACAAGCTAATTATGTAATTATCAATTAATTCCAAAATTAGAGCTTTGTGGCTTAAGACGGAAATGGAGGATAGTTGAAAATTTTCTGATCTTCTAGGGTTCAGAGATATCTATTATGTGACTAAAAAACAATGCTAAACTAGTTTTATCAATAGTTATTTATGTTTGGTTTTTGGATATTGAATTTATGTTCTACTTATTTATGTGTAATCTAGTTTTATCAATGGTTGTTTATGTTTTCTTTTTAGATATTGAATTTATGTTCTACTTATTTATACTAAATTAATTTTATCAATAGTTGTTTATATATGATTTTGGATATAAAATTTATTCATAGGTGATGAGTATAGTTGAGGATTACAGCGGTGATGAAAGTGATGATGAAAGGGAAAAGGAAGAGACTTTACAACGCATGGAACGTTTTAACCAATTATTTGTTGTTGCATCTTCTTCCATGCAATTATATTACGAGAAGTATATATTGAGGCAACCATGCATGGATTCTAAATAGTCAGGTGAGACATGGATCCGAGAGATTCTTGACGGTCACGAATGACGTTGTATGATTAATTTTAGGATGTCTAAAATGGTATTCACAATTTTGTTGAGAGTTTTGCAGACAAGATACAACTTGCAAACTTCAAGAAACATATCTTTTAGTGAAATGTTGGGAATTTTTTTATACATCTTGGGCACCGGTGCAAAAGTTTCCCAATGTCAAGAAAGATTTCAAAGGTCTGGATCAACAATAAGTCGACACTTTGCAAATGTGCTTGAGAAAGTTTCAAGGATGGCCACTGATCTAATTGCACCCGAAGATCCTTTTCTTTTAGCTCAATACTCGAACAAATACGTAATGATTCTAGATATATGCTGCATTTTAAGGTTAAAATATAATTTTATATTATTATATTTTAATATATTTGGTCGACTAAAAAAATGCACGAGAGTAATATAATTATTTGTTCAGGATTGCATAGGTGCAATTGATGGTACTCACATTGCCACTATTCTTCCACCAAATGAACAAATTCCCTATATTGGAAGAAAAGGTATCCCGACTCAAAATGTTATGGCAGTATGTGATTTTAACATGTGTTTCACCTTTGTCATGGCTGGATGGGAAGGACCGGCACATGACACTAGAATATTTCTTGATGCAATTCGAGATCCAAAATACAAATTTCCGCACCCACCAAATGGTTAGATATTTTATTTATATGTGATTTTTTAAATAATAAAGTATAAGTTCTTTAATTGATAATTTTTATTGAATTAATTGATTGTTATATTATGACTTGTAGGAAAATATTATCTTGTTGATTCTAGATATCCTCAAATGAAAGGTTATCTTGGACCATATAGAGGTCAGCGATATCATTTACCTGACTTTCGTAGAGGTAGACCAGTATCTGGTAAAGAAGAGATATTCAATCATTCACATTCATCATTACGTAGTGTGATTGAACGAACTTTTGGTGTTTTAAAAAAAAAGGGATATTTTAAGGGATATGCCAAGTTATAGTTTTGAAAAGCAAATGATGATCGTTGTTGCTACAATGACGATACATAATTTTATCCGAAAACATGTCGGTCGAAATGATGCAGATTTTATGGAATACGAATATATTAACTAGGCATATGAGAATATTATTGATTCAGAAAATGCGCATAGTTGAGAAAGTGATGATGATGACGACGACGATGATGATGGTGATGATTACGGTGAATCAAACAATTCAAGTGGTTTTAAAATGGAATTAACAAGAGATGCTATAGCTTCTAGTTTAATGAATTCACTTTAAATTGTAAATGCTATTGTAAAATTTTTAGTATTTATATTTGGTATATTAATATTATCCCTTTTTAAGACTTTAATCCAAATATATATAATATTTTAATTTGTTAGGTTTATGTTTTCTATGTTATGTTAATATCTAATATGAGTTATATATTCAAATACATTTTAAAATAAAATAATACAAATGTGTTAAAAGCATTAATTAAAAATAAAAAAATAATTTTTATAATAATACAAGTGTCAATATCTAATTAGAAATATTTAATTATTATATTTAAATATTTAAATATAGTTTATATATTCTAATTAAATTTAATAAATAATTAATATTAATTACTTAGAAATATTTAAAATTAATATTATATATTAAAATATTAACAGTAAGTTATAATAAATTATTTTTATATTTTTACTAAAATATCATAATATTAATTAATTTAAACATTATTTAAACAAATATTTATTATTTTATAATATTATGTCTAAAATGGACATTTTATTATTTAAAAGTACTTTTTGACAGCAATATCAAACACTCAAAATTTTTAAAAGTACTTTTCAAAAGTAATAAATAATTGACCCTAAATGTCGTTTGTAAGCATTTTGAAAACAGTAGAGCAGCTTCCTCGGTCGTAGCGACCACTACTCCTTCAGCGGCAGCGTTTTCCTCAAGCCCTCTTCGGACCAGAAGAGGACGTCGGTGGTCAATAGATTGAGGAAGAAGCTGACGGATTTCATGGAAAATTTTAATAGTTCGAGAGAAAAAGTCATTATGTGCACTAAGACTGTTTTCGGTCACAAAATAGGATAAGCTTTATTTTAAAATAACTTTTGTATCACCAAAATACAATTATTATAGTGATTCGAAACTTCAAATGCATGATGATAGGGGATTATTTACAAGGGACTAGTTTAGACGTTTAAAATTAGTGAGTATTATATGATATATATATTTATGATAAACCAATAATAATATTTTAATTTTTTTAGTGAAATTAAATGCATTTGCTATTATATCATTTAATACTTCTAATATCTGTTTTAATGGAATGAAGACAATGGTTAGTTGTAATGGTAAATTATATTGTATTTTTAAAATGAAGATGGGAGTTTGAACTTTGTAAATGAAACTATTAGAATGGGCAGTCACGAACTTCGAAGGGATTTGTCTCTATAAACCACAAAATGAACATGAAAGCTACCTTAATTAAAATAAATGTAAACAACACGATCTCTCAACTATTAGTAAGTTTCTTTCATGATCACTCAATTATTCGGTTTTTTCTTTTTTGGTAACCTATCGTTAAATGACCAATAAAAAATTGACATGGTAGCTTTTAAAATAGGTGTAATAACAAATCTAACTCTTAACATTTATACATTGTGTCAATTTAATCTTGATTCTAAAAACTTGACCTTCAATCCTTACACATTGTGTAATTTAATCCTTTTCCAGTTTTGTTTTGTTGGAGCATGGGGATAAAATTAAACTTGTAAAAAATTAACGAATGTTTCAAAGCATGTATCAATGTCACTTTCTTTAAGATTCTATTTGCCCTAACCTATATTATGGTGTACAAAAGAGTTACTAACAAATGAACCTTGAGAATACAATGAAACCCAATGACTGTCTACGTTTTTCACTGATGGAAATAGTCTACTGAGCATTGAGTAGAGCATAACAAGGATATCATTTCTATAAAAAATTTTGTAATAATTCTTTATAGAACAATCTAGAAATATGAAAGATGGTGGGAGAATAGAAAGAAACTTTGTTTCTATTTTTTTGGGTGTGTCATAAAAATGAAATTTCACTCCTATTTATAAAAGGTCTCATGCCTCTTCATAGGGACATAAACTACCTAAATGGATAGTCATATCATTAGCAACAAACATTATTATTCAATAAATATCTACTTGAATAATTATGACTATTTGTTAATAATCAAGTGACATAACTTTTGAATTTAAGAGACATAACTCATCACATAGTGACAAGTTTTGGTTAATAACTAAGTGAGATATTTTTTAGTTATTTATAACTTTTCATTTGCAACAATTGAAACATTATATTTATTTTGAAAATATTCCAAACATGTTTTTCTTTGTGATCCTTTCTAACATTATTCATATGCTTGATTCGATGAGAAAAATGAACAGCAATGAGAAACAAAACAATCCAAATTTTGAAAAATAGACAATTCTAGTGTTTGAAAATAAAAAAACCGCTTCGTTCAATACAATTATAAGTCTAACAACTTAAACAAAATTAAATTTTTTTTTTAGTTTTGGTTTGCTTCATTAATGACAGTCAACTCAAGCTAACAAAAGTAAATTAATTATCATTTGATGTTTGAGGATTGTCTAGTTTAATAATAAACGATTTTTTTTAAAAAAATATTTTTTTATTTTTATTTATAATTTACATATTGTGTATTAAATTATATTTTTATGTAAAAAAGATAAATTCAGATAATATGTAAACATTGATGGTTAAATTTTAAAAAATTAGAACTAAATTGACACGTACAAACGTTGGAAGCTAAATTTACTATTATGTCATTTTTAAAAATTGTCATGCAATGTGTTATTAAAAAAGTTTAAATAATTATTTAATTATTTTATAGTAAAAAAATAGCATATCAGTAGTGTAGTATAAAAAAGTAATAATAATAAGCTTCAACTATATTAAAGTATCTTCATCTAATAGGAGTGCTTAGAATTTACTAAATTTAGATTGTGAGGTATCAAACATGGTGGGGAGACTGGCATTTGGGCATTACCAACTGAAAAACAACCCAAATGTCGGTGTTTGCTATCTTTGTTTGTTTGACCAAAACCGAAATCCCACTTTTCGGGCGAAATATAGACTTCCAACTTGAATCCACATGTATTTATATAAATCCATAGCTGCACCCTTGTCTGAAGTACTAACAACCATCTTGGAATTCCTTAATTACATAAAAAATGTCTCCCATGTCTTCCCCAATTGTTGCACTCTTCCTTACCTTTTTCCTTCTCTTATCAGCTGCGGATGCATTTAACATCACTAAGATCCTTGGCTCCTTCTCAGATTACAGCACCTTCAACGACTTGCTGACTCAAACCGGTGTTGCGAGTGAGATCAACGACAAAAAAAGCGTCACTGTTCTTGTTGTTTCCAATTCTCAGATTTCAGGACTTTCTAGCCAACCGAAGGATACAATAAAAAAGATGTTGAGCATCCATGTGGTACTGGATTATTACGACAAAGCCAAGGTGGACAAGGTGCCATCTAAACCGTTGACTCTCACCACACTTTACCAGCAAAGTGGGAAAGCCCAAAACCAGCAAGGTTTCTTGACTATGACACGTGTGGGGAAACAAGTGTCATTTGGATCTGCTGCTCCGGGTTCTAGCCATGATTCTATCTTTGTTAAACAAGTTACGACTCAACCCTATGATATTTCAGTACTGGAAATCAGCAATGTTATAAATGTAGCCATAACTTCTTCCCCATCTTACGCTCCTAATGCTTCTCCTCCCAGGAAGGCCTTAGCACCTGGTCCTAACAAGTCTCCACTTGCATCCCCACCTAAAACTACCCGAAGCGACATACCAGCTGCTGATGCTCCTTCTACAACCACCGACTCTGATGCTTCTGATAATACTTCTGCTGCTTCGATAGCTTCTGCATCCGCTATCCTTTTCATTTTCGCTTCGGCTTGCTTCATGCTTACCATGATTTGAGTAGATGAATTTTTGGTTAGCACTCACCCCACTATGATGGGATGTTCCCAAGTTTTCAAATGCTTATGAAATCAGACTTTTCTTTCTACTTTTTCTTTTGGTTGAAAAAAGAATGCTTCATAATCATCAACTCCAAAAGTTAGTCAAGTTTGGGTAAATTTAATCAATTACAATCTAACCAGAACAAGAAATGGATTAATTGCCGAATCTTGAGAAAAACCAAAACCTCGGATTAACTTCAGCAAGTGGGTCATTGTTTTAACCTGAAATTGGGTTCTCCTTAACACAACTAAGCATTACAAGAATAATGATATTAACTGGAATATAGAGAGAGAGAGAGAGAAACAAAAACAAATATAAAAAAAGTTTTGGAAAATATTAAACCTTATGAAGAGAAACATGCTTAGTAAAATTTGTTAAGCTAGAAATTTATTCGATTTCCAATTTGCGTAAAGAGAAATATGGACAAATAAAAGTGGAAAAATATAAATTTTTTTAACATGTTTTATAGACTATTTTACTAAAATAAAAAATAAAAATAAAAAGTCTATTTCCTACTTTATTTATGGAAATGGACCATTTTAAATTTTATTTATCGAAATGGGCCAAAAAACCAAAAATGTGTTCACATAGGCGCATTTTAAAGAGAAATATTTTAAAAAAAGCGCGTCTCTAGAGGAGTACTTTTGCCATGTCAGCATAAAACGCACAGACGTGGACGCACTTTACTGATATGGCAAAAGCGCCCCCGAGGGAAACGCTTTACCCATGTTTTTTCTAAAGTGGGTTATTTACATGTTTAGGGCTTAGGGTTTAGATGTTTAGGGTTTTAGGGTTAGGATTTTTGTTAAAATAAATTAAGGTTTTGTATGTTTAGGGTTTAGGATTTTGGAGAAAATAAATTGGGTTTTAGGAATTTTAAAAAATAAATTAGGTTTTATGATTTTTTTTAAAATAAATTAAATTAGGATTTATTGTTTATAAAAAATAAATTAGAGCCTAGGGATTTTTAAAAATAAATTTGTGTTTAGGGTTTTTGTAATAGTTTTGAGGATGAGTTTTAAAAAAATTATTTTGACGAGATTGGTTTTGTTTTTTTTTTGTTCAGTCAGCAAAAGTACTAAAAAAGCTCCCAGCTGGATGCTATTTTTCTAAAGTAGTTTCTGAAAAAATAATTTTGAGAAGATGATTCTGAAAAATAGGGTCAAAAATGCTTTAAGCATGATGCACTTTCAGCAAAAATATTGAAAAAAGCTCCCACATGGACACTATTTTTCTATAGTAGTTTCTAAAAAAATAATTTTGAGAAGATGGTTCTAAAAAATTAGTGTAAAAAGTGCTTCAAGCAGGATGTACTGTTAGCAAAAGTACTGAAAAATGGAAGAGTGGTGTGTAATTATCACTATCCACTTATATTGACAGGGTATGAGATCAATAAGGATAGTTTTTATGAGATGTTGGCGATTTTGCGGTCAATTAAAAATCAAGGCGCAAACTACCTCTATAACATACCTTTCGATCAGTGGACACAAGCATACGACGGTGGCCTACGATATGGTCATATGACCTCAAACCTGGCTGAATACATAAATTCTATTATAAAAGGAACACGTTATTTGCCGATAACCTCTGTTGTGCGGGAGATATACTTCTGTTTGGCTTTAGTGTTTCCAAAGCAAGCAACGAGTTATAAAGGCCAAATGCAGGGAGGCCATCTATGGTGTCAGAAGGTAGTGTAAGAAATTAACAAGGCGAAGGCACGAGCCAACACCATGCACACAGTGTGTCACGATCACAACAACCTATGGTTTCGTGTAATGGAGTTCGACATACCCAACCAAGGTATTACCGGCGGGAAATATTGTGTACACCTGAGAAATAAGACTTGCGACTGTGGGAGTTTGATGCACTTCATTATCTATGCTCTCATATAATTGTAGCTTGTCAAAACCTCTGTTTGGATCCCATGAGTTATGTCGACAAAGTGTACAAATTAGAATACATGTACAACGTGTGGAGACACTTATTCCCATCGGTCCTAGATGAACGTAAGTGGTCGTCTATATCGCTTGCTCCGTTTAAGTTGTTACTGGATAGAGAACTGCGTCGCAAACCAAAAGGTCAACCTTGATCAATTAGAATACATGATAACATGATATTCGGGAAAGAACAAACAAACAGAAGTTGTCCAAATGGTGTAGGAACCCAGGTCATACAATTCGAACATGTCCAAATCAAAATAATTCATAATTGATTAAATGAAACTATGTTCCATTATTTCTATTACCTTATTTAAAACAACTTCTATTTTATTAAATAGGACAAAATATAAAAATAATTTGTATAAATATATTTAAAAAAATTTGATTTTATTAAATGAAATAATATAAAAACAGTTTGTACAAATATATTAAAAAATCAATACATGTGTCAGTCAAAATCAGTGCCACATGGGGGTGGTCAACGATTACGCGCTGGATTCCTTCTTGGTTCAACTTCCGGTGGGGGTTGTGGTTGTTTTGGCGGGGGTTGTGGTTGTTCTGGTTGTGGGTGTTAGGAGGATGACCTATCTTGATAGAACAAAGACTGCGGAGGTGTTTGCATCACCCACGGCAGAGGTGTTTGAATCCCGTAAAGCGATGGGGATTGGAAATGAAATGAGCTTCTCGATAGTGCCTCGTGCGATCCCTCCTACGACGATGGCCTATATACCATCGGTTGAGTCGGAGTTATTGGGAAAGGAGATGCATTGGGTCATGCATTCCAACCTGGCATAGGGCTGGGAAAAAGAAACATATAAGGGCCCGATGATTGCATAAGCGATTTTGATGGGACCGCCCCATCAGCTCTTCTCCTTGGATTTAAATGGCCCTATCGTTCCCTTTTGACACAGATTTTTCAATGCCTCTGCTCTTCAAAGAGCAAATATAGCTTTACATGGATCTTAAACCATGGCATGTAATCCGGATCGCATGCTAACTTTGGAACGATAATAGGTTCATAAGTAGGTATATGATCATACTGATTTTTCCACATTTCTATATAATCTAAGAAGAAGATCGGCCAATGCATATTCAGTCGCCGTAAGTCAATTTTGTACTCTTCATCGAGCACCTCAGGTGCCACGAGAATCGGTTGTCAGAATCCAAATTACCGCAACACTCTATTTGTTTGGTGCATCTCGACAGTAGCGTAGTTGATCAATGGGATCGTAACATGCCAGATGTTTGGATTCTGTAAGAATTTATCTGGAATTACTGCCTAAATTGTCAAATCCTCATATGGTGTCCATTGAAATTATATGAACATGATAAAAATATTAGTTATATACATAATACTAAATACTAAATACGAAACAACTTTGTTATATATATATTTCATTTATATATATACTTACATGCACTTCCGACCGTTGGTCTAATAAAAGTCGTATATCTTCAAGAGCGGTAGGTATTCCAACATAACTCGCCGAATGGTTCCACCTAATTAAATAAAATTTTAGCATAAAACTATATTTTAAATCTATGTAATAATTGTAAATTTTAATATAAATTTTACCTCGTTAAGAGTGGGAATGTATATGGGTGGTTCACTCGAGGACGTAAAAATAGAAAGCGAAATCGAGCCCATATTGTAGCAGTGATAGGCAACCTCCGATTTTGCTTTACTTGGTTGCATCGTTCAGCACATCTCCTGGTACAATGTCGACAACACGGCAAACCCCTAATTGAGTTTGCCAGTTGCTCTAAAATCGATGAATTTTAGCAGCCACCTTAGATGTACGAGGTTTCGTGACAAGTCCGGCATTAGATAACCTCCAATGATCTCAAAGATGTATGCCCGAGCGTATCGTATTCTTTCTACTTCAATCGAATCATCTCCTAGCTCCAAGAATATGTCTCGTAACCAACCCATCTCGATCTAACCTTCGTAAATATTATTCAAAATCGCACCCAAAAGATCGTAGCATACAACTCCCCAATCAGCAGATTGAGTGAACCCGGTAAGTATGAACCCATTTATCGGTAACCCTAATTGTAACTGCACGTCCTTTAAAATGATGGTACACTCCCCGCATGGAAGATGGAATGTGTGCGTCTTGGGTCTCCACCTTTCTATGAATGCGCTGATGAGTTTCGAGTCCAACTTACACCCCCAGCCTATATTGGCTACGTGCCAAAAACCCGCTTCCCTCAAATAAATTTCTATCAATGGTGATGGAGGGCTAGACAAATTACAAATATAACATTGTAACACCCGATCTACCGACTGTTATAAAAAAATTATAAAATAAATATTAATTAACAATACATAATGAAAAAATATTAAATAATATTCAAAAATTGAAATTAACCCTTACCATTTTCATTTGCTCGATGGAGATATGTTTATGATGGAGACGAATTAATTCCCCGGTCATTGCTAACACGATCAAATATCTTAGAAATTATAAAAAAATAATACTGATTTAGAAAAAAAAATTAAAGGACATTGTGATTTAAAGAGAGCTTTGAGGAATTTATAGAAGAACTTGCGAGTTTTTTTGAGAAATTTAGAGAGAAATTTGGAAGAAATTAAAGAAATTGCGTGAAAAAAATAGGTGGGAGTTTTATATATTTTTTATGATCGTTGGCTCCCCAACGGTCAAATTTTTAAATGACTGTTGGGGCAAAAAACACGGGCTAAAGTGCGTCCCCGGGTAAGCGCTTTTGCCATGTCAACAAAGCGCGTCCACGTCAGGATGTTTTATGCTGACATGGCAAAAGAGCTCCATAAGGACGCGCTTTTCTAAAATTTCCCCTTAAAACGCTATTATGTGGACACGTTTTTGGTTTTTTGGCCCATTCCGATAAATAAAGTTTAAAGTGGCCCATTTCCGTAAATAAAGTAGGAAATGGACCATTTTTAGTGAAATAGCCTGTTTCATATGAGATAAAATTAGAGAGTATATTGTTGAAAGTGACTGTTATAAATTTTGAACATGAACTATAAAACGAACGTAGAAAGTATCCAAAAAATGAGAGAGAGGGTAATTTTTTTATCTTTATTAGTTAAAATTTTTATTTCAAATTAAAATGATAAAAAAGAATGAGTTTAGCTACGAACATGGCGATCCTTAGTCAACACTGATTGTGTAAATAAAGAAAAATATTTAAATCTGAAAGCAAGATATAGTACCATGGATTGCAGATTAAAGCTCATGATGAATGCATACAGAACAGTTATTGTAGGTCAATTGATTAAATGTGGCTCGTTTAACCCACTTGAACTGGCTCGATTCATGGAACACATGAAAAAACCAATTTTCTTCAAGCCTTGGTAGTCTAATGAAACACTCCAGTAAATTAGAGTTACCAAAGTGAATATTTGTAATCCTAAAGGATAAGATTGTATAGTGTTTAAATCCCTTAGGACTCCCATCTTGTAGGTAAGCATTAATCTTAGTCATCGATGTAATTTCAATTGTACCGTTGGATTTGGGAGAGCTCAACTATAAATTGAGGCATTCCCCCCAATTTGTAACCATCCAAATATTGAGTAATCAAATACTTTTGAAAGCATTTATTCAAACATTTTGTGTGCATTGCTTTCTTATGACTTTTCTATTCATTCTTTGTTTTTTTTTTTTTTGCTTGAGAGTTTGCTTCCTCTAAGTTTCGGTGCCTTAGAGAATTTCCTTGTGAATTCTCATGTTTCTAGAGTTAGGCTAACTTAGGCAAATTTGAAGCTAAGTTCTCGCCTAAGGCCGTGAGGTTTGCCAGACTAAAGTTCTAGCCTCGTGACAGTTAGTATAGGAGCCAAGGTTCGAAGGTGTTGAATGAGATGATGAAAGAAGTAAATGATCAGATTGAGTCGAGAGATACCCATAGGGGGCTAGGAAAGCTAGTCGATCAAGGAATATGTTGTCAGTCGAGTGATCAATCCCTAGGAATCCATTAGTGGTATGAAGGAAACACTCAAGGCAGTTGAGAGACGCACCACATAGATGGACTTGATGAAAGATCAACTCAAGGGACAGGTGAAGGAGGCCTTAGTTCTAACATGGATGCGATACAAAGGGTGATCAACTCCATCGTAGGTAAGTTGATAGAAAAGGATGATGCTCTCAAGGACATAGTGACTGTTGGATCGTTGGTACGCCCCATGGTGCAGCGAAAAAATTATTCCTGTAATCATCAACCATGGACCCATTTACGAGGATCGAATCAATTGAAAAAGAGTTGAAGATATACCTTTAGGATCTGATTTCTTTCATGATGTCGATTCCAAGCCGCAACAAAAAATGTCTCAGCCTCTATGTAGTTCATCCAGTCAACAGCTAACAACAAAACTCTTTGAACTTTTCAGAGAGAATTTTCACAAAAACGGCCGCTAAACCCTTTTTTATTTTTCTTTTCTTTTCTTGGTAACCCTAACACACTAAATTATTATATTCCTTTTATTAATCTAACCTAATAAAACGAAATAATTCCCTTTTATGTTTTTAGAGAA
The DNA here is from genome assembly GCF_007990345.1 of Gossypium hirsutum. Taxonomy (NCBI): domain Eukaryota; kingdom Viridiplantae; phylum Streptophyta; class Magnoliopsida; order Malvales; family Malvaceae; genus Gossypium; species Gossypium hirsutum. Next base: position 54,075,069 of record NC_053442.1, read on the forward strand.
ACATATGGAAAGCATATTAAAAAGATTATATTCTTTACAAAAAATATCAACTTCCATGTGTTTTTATCTTTCAGCAAAATTATTATAACTATTTATATTAATAATTTTGATAAACTATATTCAGCTAATATTTTATATGAATCAAATTCATATATTAATTTTAATTATGTTTTCTACTTGTGTACAACAAGTTTGTACATATAATGTGTTCAAAATTTAACTGCCAAATTAAATTAATTCAAAATTAAATTAATTCAAAATTAATTTAATTCTTGTGACAACTAAACACAATATCAATTGTTTTTGAATTATGTTCGCTTCAATCATAGGGTGTGACCTTGTAGGCTCTTGCAACGTTGGTAATAATACTAGAACATTTCTAATGTCACAAGCAACAATTGGTATCTAGCAAAGCATCATTGCTACTCAAGTTACAAGAAGTCGTGATTTGACATAACTTTTCTGTGATAAGTTTTTTTATGTAGTATATCATTTTATCCTTTATATCTAGATTGGATACAAGTCATGGAATAATCACACTTGTATAGTCCAATATCATATTTCTTGATATTATGAGTAGACTACAATAAACAAATAAGTGTAAGATCTCATATCAACTTATTTGAGCATGACCTAAGATATTACTCCCATTATGTAGGAGAGACAAACTCTATCTTGATCAATCATATCTCACTACATAGATTGTGACATATCCAATATTAGTCTTTATAGTACAACCTGTTATGGTAGACATTTGACTGTATCAAAATATATGACTCGCGATGTTAGGACAATGATGATCTCAAGTCTGAGGATTGTATACATAGTTATCCCTATAAGTAATGTTGTGACTATTACATAATAATCCAAGAAACATACTCACAATGGGTCAGCCCAGTATGTTGTTCTCTAACACATACTCATGTATTGATTTTGACATCCTTATGTCAACGACAACACTATCATCAATCAACTACACATTAGTCTCAATGCATTATTATTGTCTAAACCCACAATAATACTTGACTAAAGATTTTTTTAAGAATCATATTATTCCTAGGACTTTATTATTAATCAATTTATTTACACACAGAAAAAAACTAAAATAACAATAGTAATGTCTTATATTAACAAATAAGGTAAAACGAGTATATTATTACAATCATCTCATGATTGGTCTTTGAGCATACTTTAACAATGACGACTTTGAATGAACAAATTGAAAAGTTCAAGGGAAAACTCGTTGTTCGTAAAGCTACCGTGGGTACAAGAGTTTAGGGTGTGACAATGAATTGTCAGAAAAAGTTTAAGGGGCAATGTCCGTGAAAGATGTAGATAATTTCTTATTAAAATGTCTTTTTTGAACATGATAGTGAAAAGTTAAAAATTAGTTAAAATATATAATATTTAAACAATTTAGTATAATGATACATGAAGTATATATTTTAAATATTTTTTAAGTAATTAACATAAATTATTTGTAAAATCAATGATACATTAAGTATATTAAAAAATGAAATATAATAAATTATATTTAAATAATTTAATTTAATAATACATAAAATATAAATTAATTTAATTTTTATATGTTTTTTAAATAGTTAATATAAATAAGTGAGCTGTGATAATCCCCCAATGCAAAAGCCAAAATTTAAAGGCAACTTTTGTATCTTGGTCGCAATTTTTTGATCCATAAATTCAGATGTTCTTAATTGCTTCTGCATGAAAAGATCACATTTGAAACCCCAAATGCAATGAAAAATTGGACCTTAACATGTTTGTTTATTCCATTTTACTAAATACTTTCAAAGCATTTTTTACTCTAACCAACAATCCCCCAAATCATCAAAAAGAGTTGTTGAAAAAGATAATTACCAACTTTTAAAGGTTTTATTAATATAGATAATAACTTAATTATAAAAAAAATAAAATATTTTCTACTTCAGTAATTCTTTTTGAAGTTAATAAAAATAGTGGAGAAAAAAAATACCTTCATGTCCAAGAGTTTTCAGTAATATATTAAAAATACAAATATTTCATTATTTTTTTTATCTGACGTGGAGTTTATACTATAGTTACAAAATTAATGATCAGATATTTCCTTAATTAGTAGGCCCCTCCTCTTCTCTCTCTCGCTCGCTCCTTCTTATATATTTATTTTTATATATCTTTTGAAACAACGATTGATCTCTCAAGGAAGAAATTGAAGAATTCCGTAGATGTCTTCAGAGAAGGTGCATGTGGAGCACTGTAAAGGCGTCAATGGCCTCGATAAGGTCATCTTAAGGGAGATTCGCCGTTGCTCTGCTGAGGTTTTCGCTTTCTTTCTCTTTCTCCCTACTCTCTTTTGCCTCTTATTCTCCTTTTCTTTTTCCATCTATATAATTGTCGTTTTTGTTCGTAATCTTCATTCTGTGTTAAAATGTTAACTGCATTACCGTTTCTTTGAGGTGTTTTCCGTGATCTGTTCAGTTTTTTTTATTGTATTTATCGATTTGCATAATGAATGATGATTGAATCGTGCTACCGTTTTGCTTAATATATCATGTGATGATTCGTTAAGTTTACATTCAATTTACGTTACGAAGAATTCAGTTTTCGTCGTCGTCGTAAATGTAGAGTGTGCTTTATATTATAAACCAGAGAAGAAAGATAGCAGGAGAATGCAAGCTAAAATATATGAATCAATTGGGGGAAATAGTACGAAAGATTATTGTCAAACCAAATTTAAGGTGCAGTTTTAAGCATATGATTACTACTTGTTCCGTTTTCTTTTTCTTGGTGAAAATTTTCCTTCTGAAACATTATTGCTGAGATGATGGGAGAAATTTTTGTTTACGAGAACAAAAAGAGTGTTTAGAGGATAAGTACTCCTAAGGTTCTTTGACTCACTAATTAGTTGTAATATGTTTTAAAGTGGGAAGAGTTTATACCGTGTATTTAAGATGTTTTGGAAATATGTATATGTTTATATATAAGATGCTTTAGAATATTTTTCCTTTTCCTTGTTAGTGTATACCGGCTTCTGCATGTGCTATTTTGTTTGTAACATTGCTATTCTATGCATTGACAAGGGAGTTCAAATGTCCAGAAGCTAGTTAATATGCTTACCGCGCTACTATTGCTAGATAAATAATGAAGTCGACGTTAGATTATTAAGTTAATATTTGTAGTTCAATGTACACTTGATAGTCAAGTAAATGTTGTGGACTTTTCGAGCTCGAACACTAGTTTATAGATAATAATCCATTTTACTTACCGCAAATCATTGGAACTTTCCTTTTTTTTTTTTTTTTTGCAGAGAATAAGTACTAGTCCGAACATGAATTGTTTTTTTTCTGAATATGTGCAGTTTTGCAGATTTTCTTTTTTCTTATATTAAACATGCCTAAAAGTGGAATTAGTGTTCTTGAAGCCCTATTTCATGAACTTAGGAAGCCATGAATGCTGCACAATGTAATTTCTTGTGCACTCTTTCCTCTTCCTCTTCTGTTATTTTCTTTTTAATCCGAAAAACTAAACATACACTTGGGAAACAAGCAAATTTTCTTGTTTTCATTCTACTTTCTTTTCCCTTAAGCAGGTATATTTGTATGGAGGTCAAGTCACTTCTTGGAAGAATGCACATGGTGAAGAGCTCCTTTTTGTTAGTAGTAAGGTATATGTATTAGAAGTGTTCTTGTGAGAAGCAGTTCAGCTTAAGAATTTAAATGAATTAAAGCTATCTATTTCTCCTGCTATTAACGATCTGTCTTTCATAGTTAGAGATGGTCAGAATGCTGTTATCATTTTCTCCCACTTAGCCAATTATATGCTAGTAATAATCCCATCTATTGTGAAGTGTGGTGATGGATTACTTGGATGTTATAGTATTTTCTTAGTTGTTTGATCAACACTTATTGCTACTTCTAGGTGACGAGGTTAGCGCTCAGAAAGCACTTTTGAAATAAATGAGATCTCGTATAGTTTCAGGAGAGTGTCAAAATAATCGTCACTTGCACTTACTTTCTGATACAAACGAGGCTTTTAAATTTTCTTAAAGTACCTAAAATATTTCTAAATGATACAATTGATACATATTAAGTTTTATACAAGAAGAAAATTAGCAATTTTTATGGGTCTACTTAATTTTATGACTACCCTTCCAGTTAATGTGTGCTTTCTGCAGGCTTCTTTTAGACCTCCTAGGGCTATTCGTGGAGGTATACCAATCTGTTTCCCTCAAGTATGTGATTCAATACTGTTTGTCTTTGCAATTTTTATATATTTGTTTCTGAATTCAAGTATTTTCTGTATACAGTTAAAAAGTACTGGTTCTCTTGAGCAATATGGATTTGCAAGGAATCGAATTTGGAGCATTGATCTTGATCCCCCACCATCTCCATCAGATATTTCTCACAAGGCCTTTGTTGACTTAATCCTCACGCACTCTGAAGAAGATATGAAGATCTGGCCTCACAGGTGCGCTATTAAGAATTTTGATTATTTAACATAGCTCTCAAATTGAAATTGGAATTTCAGTCTCAATGCTCTTCTTTGGAACAAATTTGTTAAATTAGCATGATCTAACTGTCAAACCGTTTTCTGAACCAGATTATAGTGGTTCTCTTTTCCTCTATAAATTTTTAGTTCACTGTAAAAAGAATTCTCAAACTTATGGCAGTAGGATGTGTGTTGTTTTGGAGCTAACTCGTAACTATCTTTAAAACCAATCTTAAATGTGCTTTAGTATTGTGTTATATGTGGATCTATGATTGACTGATTACATTTGTTGTCACCTGTCTATGTATATGTACATTTAGGGCATTACCTATGCGTATGAGATTCTCACTGAAGTTTTATCATTTGATTAAGTGATATGCAATTATGTGCAGGTATGACTGCCGGTTAAGGGTAGCTCTGGGACCTACAGGTGATTTAATGTTGACATCTCGCATCAGAAATACAAACACTGATGGAAAGTCATTTACGTTTAGATTTGCCTATCAGACCTATTTTTTCGTCACTGATATCAGGTTGAATATATTTATCTTTCCTATCTTGTGGTTTTAGTCATGAGAATCTCTGCATTTAAGCATGCATTGTAATTTTAGCAGCTGTGTAATTTTTGTGGTTAACAATGATGCATACTGTTTTCTTAGGTCTGGAAAGCAGTGTGAGATGCAATCTGCAGTGAACATTTGTTGATGAACTCATCCTATAGCCTCATGGGGAGGATCTAGGACTGTGAAAAACAGTAGTATAAATATTAGATCAAAGTTGTGCTTAGAACACTAGTAGCTTACACATGATTTATAGCCATGCCTGCTACAGTCCTCTACAAGCTAGATGTATGGATTTTCTTTATTTTTTCATTAGATGTCATAAATATCATTGCAACAGATTTTGATTTTAAATTGAAATGTTGTATAGCAAAATTAAGTTATGATTTGAAGCGAGTTCTATTTGTTGCACCTTTTAATAACATGTTCACATTAGAGATGGAATGAAAAAACTTATTTTTTTAGTGGAAAAAGTAGAAACTCTGTTCTAGATGTTATTGTGATACAGAACTAGGACATACTCATTCTGTGTTTTACAATTCTTTTCTATTCACTTTTATTTAGTGAAGTACGAGTAGAAGGACTAGAGACATTGGATTATTTGGATAACTTGAAGAACGGAGAGCGGTTCACAGAACAAGAGGATGCAATAACATTTGAATCAGAAGTAAGTGTCAACTATTATAAGCAAGCGTATGCCTTCCCTATCTTTTTAATTCTAATTGTTTATATTTATGGTTTTATGTTTACTGTCTTGTTGATGAAAAAGGTGGATAAAGTATACCTCAGTACACCAACAAAAATTGCCATCCTGGACCATGAAAGGAAACGAACATTTGAATTGCGAAAGGATGGACTTCCAGATGCTGGTGAGTTTATAATCTCTATACACTATTACACTAACACATTAATTTAGAGCCATCTAGTTAGGTTATGAAGGAAAGTGTACTATAGTTAGAGATAAAACTATTTAATCTCTTGTCCATGCTTCATCTTGGAAGTTATATCAGTTGACAGTTTTTTTTTTTTGGAGCAATTAAATATAACATACGTAGGGTGATCTACTCAGTTTTATGTTTTCCCAAAAATCTATTTATTACTTTATTTCCAATTTACAGTATTGTTTTCAATGACATCCTTCCCTTCCAACAAATCGACCTCTATTAAGATTTCCCTTTGAAAAATAGTTCTGTTCTTTCAGTCTCTTTAGAGGCAAGGTTTCTCTAAATGGTATGTGGAGGAATATTCGACCTGAAATGTATATAACGAGGGACAACTAGTTATCCCTTGCATCACAGTCGGAGGGCTTCAAAAATCGAGTCATATGCGATGTTAATATAAAATTGTCATCTAGTTCTGTACTTATTCAAGAAAGCTTTCATTTGATGCCTTCTTGAGCTATAGTCATATGTCTGCCATACAAATGAAGGTTTGAAGCCTTATATTTTTTCCATTTGTAGCTCTACTTGAACTATAATATTGTATTTATTACAAACGACACAGCCTGCATTCGTTTTAGTTGTAATAAATAGATGAGCTACGAACTTAATGATTCATTTTACATAATCAGGTAAGCATGTATGTAAATCATGGTTAGATGTGTAAGTTAATGATTGATTTTCAGTGGTGTGGAATCCGTGGGATAAGAAAGCAAAGTCAATGGCGGATTTTGGTGATAATGAGTACATGCATATGCTGTGTGTAGAGGCTGCTTGTGTGGAGGAGCCCATTACCTTGAAACCTGGGGAAGAGTGGAAAGGAAGGCAGGAGATTTCAGCTGTTCCTTCCAGTTACTGTAGTGAACAACTCGACCCTCTAAGGCTACTTCTTAGAGGTTGAATACATTACTCGCCCTTTTCTGCGGCATCTCTTGTACAGTTTAAAGACCGCAATCCGGTTTTCGCAGCCAATTACCCAAGCATTTAACTCCAAATTCTCTTGTACCAAGGGTTTCATATGAAAGGTATGGTAATTTTGCAAATTCTGCTTCTCTGGGTGTTTCATTACTAGCCCCTTATTTGATTCATTTAGGGTTTTTAGTTGCTAGTAAATATTTCTTTATTGCATCTGGAAGTCCATTTTCTTATGTAATACTAAAATTGTAGAAGCGATTCATATAAAATCCTTCGCTTCTATTTGTGAGATTATAGAAGAACTTGGTATTTCTATGGAATCCATATCTTTGCTTTGCTGGGCAGTTGCCCCTTTCAGATATATGGTAGTACGGTTGTAAACTCCACTGCAATGTTTCTAACATAGTGAGTTCTTCCAAGTATATTCAATACTTTTCCTAGTGACTTAGAGAAGAATACTACAAATATATTTACAAAAAAGACAAGGATCCACGAGGTAAAACTTAAGATTATTTTCCCTCATTTCATAATACTAATATTTTAACAATTCAACATCAAGTATTTGTTATATATCTAAATTTTTAGATCGATTTAATATCTTTACCATATCATCATAAGTATATTATTATCTATATCAATATATATTTAACGATTAAAATATTTTTACATGAAATAAACAGTTAAAAAATTTTAACTAATATCAAATTTTACATGCATGAATTAAATGAATAGAGACTGAAATATGAAGATTAAATATTAATTACAACCGAATAAATGAATACATTCCCTTAAAATATAATATGAATATAATATCCTGTGATGTGGGATTAATAAAAGAACTAGAAAAGTTCCTAGGCACGTATCTACAAAAAAACAAGAACACGCGTAAACTCCCGCCACTTTTTGAGATTCTGAGGGCTTTAACTTCAAACCAGAACCAACAATTTTAGCTCTCTTTGGAATAATGAAGGGGGAACTTCACATGACCCTAATCTGATCTCCGAGCCAATCTCCATTACTACACACGTATCTCACATGTCAAAACTCAAAGCATCCTGTTTATTTTTCTTATGGTTAATTAGTTAGGGTTAACGTTACGGTTGACCCCTAAACTTTCGTCTAATTTGGTACCTTTACAAGGAAAATACCTAATATGGTACCTCTACTTTTCTATCATCTACCAATGTACTTTAAAGTAGACCTATTCATACGTCGAGTCAGACATTGATAAATATTTTTGTTTTTAGCCCGAAAAATGAGCTTAATTTTTTTTTTAAGCTCGATGCGGATAAAAATGCTAAAACTCGAGCCTGAATCGACTCACCCATATTAATTTTTTTATATAATTTTTAAAAATATATATAATACATTGAAAAGATTAAAAACATTAAAATAAATGTTTCTCAACAAATTAAAATTAAATTAAAAAAACTTTATACTTAAATAATACAAAAATAGTAGCAAAATTAACAATAAAATAAGAGTTATACAATATCTAGACAATAACAACAAAATAGTAACATCATAATAGTGAAATGTTAACAAATCAGTGAGAAAACATTTATTTTTTCTTTTTGCAAATTTGGATAAGGCCGAGCTTGGATCCAAAAAAACCTTACCTGAGGCCTGATTCGTTTTCTAAACAAGCTTTTTTTATTTTTTGCCTAAACTCATTTTTCGGGCCAATATTTTTATCCAAACCCTTCCACTTTTTAAGCAAGTTTATGGCCAGATGATTCAACCCATGGACAGATCTACCCAAAGTCTTAACACAGTTTAATTTACACATTGACTAGGCAACATTACATAAATGAATACTATGTGTCATTATACGATTTGTTTTGGGTTTTAAATATAAGTTTTACATGTTGATTAAATTTAATAATTTTCTTTTGTTTTACTTTTTCTTTAAGAAACAAACAAAAATTGAAAACAAATCAAACTTATTTGTCGAAAATTCAACGGAAAAATTATAATCAAAATCCAAAACCAATTATAAAACATCTTTTATTCATTTATTCGTTGTTGTCGCGTCTGCGTGTAAATTAAACAATGTTAAAGCTTTGGGTACATTGATCCATGGCAACATAATATAGGTACGATATTAGAATTTTTTTTGTATAAATATCACATTGCACATTGAATGAAAGTTTAAGGACAATTCTAACATTAACCCATTGGTTTGCTATTCTCATTTTCCTTTCGAGTGAACATATAGATTGTTTTAGATCAAATTATGATTATGATCTCTAATGTTTAAATTTAGGATTTAATTTATATACTTTAATTTCAATAAATTTGGTTCCTATACATGATGTCGAAACCATTTTTTTCGAAAACAAAAAATTTATTTAGATTGCCGACTTTAAAAAATGAAAATTGAGAGTCGCCACCAATCTTTTATTAAGGTGTGATTGGGTCACCTAAAAATGACTTTGGTCTACAAATTTTAGAAAAACGGGTCCGGAAGTCGGTTACGTATGAGGAAGGATTAACACCCTCATTACGCCCAAAAATTGGTACCTAGTTAATTGATTAATGTCTTAATGTCGAAAATTTAAAAAAACATAATCTTTAGCAAAACTTAAAAACGTTACGTATTAAGACCCTTATCATTTCAGAGAAAGAAAATACCACACCCAATACGTTAGGGCACGACATTCTAATTTTCCCCAAAAATGAATTAGGGCAAAATACTAGTGCAATAAAAAATGTAAAAGAATACCCATTTATTCAAGATTTAAGAAATCGCGGCCCAATACGTTAGGGCACAATTCCTTTAAAATCTCAAACTTAGAAATATTTCTTTTATTATTTTTTAGAAAAAATCTTCATTTCGAGAAATTAATGCATCACATCCAATACGTTAGGACACAATGTGTTGAATTCCCAATAATGAGTTCTTATTTTTTGATTAAATAGAAATGCTCAATTGTTAGATTTAACGAAGAAAATCAAAACCCAATACGTTAGGGCTCAATTTCCTTGAAAATCCTAAATACGAGCATTATCTCAATTTTGAAAATTTTCTATTTTTAAATTTGAGTAAAAGATGATGTAACGTTATATTATATGTGCAAATATCGTGATAACAAATACAACAATAGCATAGAAATGATATAAACAAATGAATATAAAATAATGAAGTGCAAAATATCAAATAAATAGGCAAGATAATAACAAAAATATGCAAACATAAATTAATAAGCGAATGAAAAAAAATACCTGTACACATAAAAAAAATACATAAGTTTTAAACAATTAATATAATATTAAAATTAATTAAATAAATTAAACATGTGTATATAAACTATAAGTACGCGAAAATTTTAGTATTAAAAAACATAAACACATGCTTAAAAATATACATATATAAAAATAATAATAATAATTGCATATGAGAATTATAAAATAAAAATAAAAGAATACAATTACATTATCAAAAATATTGATTTTTAAAGAAGATATGAAAATGGACTAAATTGGATCGCTAGTAAAGATCCGGGGTAAATTCGCAAATAAATAAACTCTGGAGGACTTAATTGAACGCTCGAATTACATAGAGGGGCTGGAAGGGAAATTTTCCCTTCTCCTTTAAAACGGCGCCGTTCAAAATGATTAAATTGAAATTTAAAATAAATAAAAGGGTAAATTAAAAAGATAAAAAAAAATTAATTACAAAATCATTAAAAGGCGGAGGGGCTAAATAAAATTCGCAGTGGTATCACCTTCTCCCTTTTTTAAAATCGTAAATAAGTAAATAATAATAATCGAAAGAAAAAAATAGTAAGCCATCTTTAAAAAATGCCAATCGTTCTCTTTTTTATTCATCCTCCCTTTTTTTCTTTTACAATGAAGGGAGAGGTCTCTATTTATAGTTGAGCCTCCCCAAATCCAACGGTACAGATCAATTACATCAACGGCTGAGATTAAAGGGTATTTACAAATTAAATCTCTAAGATTATAAAATCATATATTCTAATATTGCATATCATATCTAAGATTATATATCATATCTAAGATTGCATATCATATCTAAGATTGCATATATCATATCTAAGATTGCATATCATATCTAGGATTGCATATCATATCTAAGATTGAATATCCTCAAAAATTATGTTTCCATATGTGAGCCCGGGCTAAAATTGGGTATTACACATGATATAATTGTAATAAGGCCCAATCGGCCCAAAATAGTTCCTAGTCCAACATTACAAAATTAAACAGACGGCCCAAAACGGTCCCTGGCCCAACACTACAAAGTTAAGCAGAAAAACCCTAAGCAATAAGGAGCGCCGCATCTGCCTCAGCGTCGCAACAGCACCCGCGCCGCGCCCAACGCCCGATCGCCGCACGTTTCGGCCTCCACGCGCGCCAAACTCTCCACGAACACCTGAAAAACGGACTCAAGGAGTCCAAAGAGAAAAAAACAGCAAGCAAGATTGTTTTTTTTCCCTCGATTTATTTTATTTTTGGCCTATAAAAGGCCCTTTGAAATCTGTAAAAGGGACGGAGGGTATTAACAGAGAAAGAGGCAAAGAAATCGAAAAGAAATTCTTTTTAAGGTGAAATCGAGTTTCTTTTTTTTCCTTCGGGTGTTTTTCTATTCTATTTATTTCTATTTGTATTTTATTTTTTTTTAAAAAGGGAATACAACGAAAGAAAAGGGAAGAGGCTTACCTGCGTGGTCCTGCCGATGAAACCCGAAGCTCGCTTCGTCTTGGACGGCCGGGATTTGGATCGACCGTTTGCATGAGAACGGCGGCGGTGCGAGGAAGCTAGGGATAAAACCCTAGCAGAGCACCTGTTGAGTTTTTATTTTTTTTATTTTTTATTTTTTTTCTCATTCGGTTCCAAATGATTTTGAAAGGGAAAAAATTGTTTTAATTAACAATCAAAACGGCGCCGTTTTCATTAAAGCAGACCCGCGCGGTGACCCGACCCGAAGGGAAGGATCCGCGTGATATTGCCTTGAACGATATAATTGCGCAATTAGCCCCTCCCTTTTGCGGCGCACTTCAACTAAACCTGTTTTGCTTCTTTTCAAATTGGGCCGCATATTTTATTTTTATTTTAATTTGGCCCATGCTGCTGCGCCGCGTTCTGAGAGAATGGGTTAATTTCAATCTAGGTCCTCCTCTTGTTGCGCGTGTTTTAATTCGGTCCTTTTTTGTGTTTTCTAACTTTAAATTCGGCCCTTGAACTCTTTTTATTTTATTTCTGATCCTTCATTTGTCATTGTTATTTTTTAAAATCTTGTTAATATTATCATTGCATCCTCATTATTATATTATGCATTATTTTTATTATCCTTATTGTTTTCATGCATCTGCACGCATTTTTTATATATAATATATACACATACAGTTTCTATAAATACATGCGCATTTTACATATATATATACATTATTATTTATTTTCATATTTTTTTAATATATTATACTTATTTTATTTATATTTTATAAAGTACATGCATATATTTTATTATTATTTTCCTTTCATAATTTTTGCATACATGTATACATATACATTAACGCTTTTCGATACATATATAAATATACATACACATTTATATTTTATAACTCAAAAAAATTCATTTATACCTTTTCTATTATATACATACATTTTTAGTTTTTTTTTTGTTATTTCATGTATCACATTACTCTATATACGTATTGTACATATATTTATGTATTTGAATACATATGATTTAAATTAAAATTTCATGTTATCATTAACCTTCATCACACTTTCAAAAACTTATATTTTGGTTTTGTCAAATTTTTGTTTAAAACCATCATATTTTATAATTTTAAATATTTGGCATTCATGATTCTCGTGAAAGATCGTGTCCTAACTTACTGGATCGCGATTACTTTTCGATGAATTTCGAAAGCCAAGTATTTGTTTTGCAGCAAATTCACAAATTTTAAATAAAAGCTTATTCACGGGAATTCAAAATGTTAGGTCCTAACTTACTGGTCATGACATTTTCTTCTCGAAATAAGAATTTTCAAAAACAAAAGGCAGTATTCGGGTATTTTGAAGATTTAAAAACATTGTGCCCTAACTTACTGGGTGTGGTGTTTTATTTCTTTGAGATAAGAATTGTCTTATTATTTTAATCCATTCACGAAGTAAAAAGTTTCCTTTTAAAATCTTTTCAAATTTTCTACACCAAGGCATTTTAAAAAATCAATTTGGTACCAATTTTGGGCGTTACGAGGGTGCTAATCCTTCCTCGTGTGTAACTGACTCCCGAACCTGTTTTCTCAAATTTCGCAGACTAAAACTAATTTTAAGGTGGGCCGATCACACCTTAATAAAGGATCGGTGGCGACTCCAGTTTTTGTTTTTATTTTTAAGTCGACAACCAAAATTTTTGTTTTCAAAAAACGGTTTCGACAGCTTGGCGACTCCGCTAGGGAATCTTAGAGAGTCGAGCCAGAAATTGATTCATTTTTGTCTTTGTGTCGAACATCAAAAGTTTTTTAAAAAAATTCACGATTTCCCTTCATATTTTTTTTACCATGGTATGTTGGTGACTTTGCATTTGCATTTTGCATTTTACCCTTAAGTGGGAGCGAGAAACTAGTCCTTCGTGAGGTTTTCACCTTCGTGCAGGGTAGTGGACCGCTTCCGGGATACATCCGTACCTATGTCTTCGTGAGATTTTCATCTCTGTGCAGCCATAGGGAAATGTGTCCCCCTGAACTGAACTCGTTCCATATGAGCCTATAATGGGTGAGGATCGAGGAATCTGCTGGTTTGGGTACCCTTACTCTAGAAACTAAACCTCATATAGTGAGCTTTAGGGACTTGCCCTAGGTAGAACTATACCGAACCCTAGTAGATTCCTAATAAGTGTTCTTGCCATGTTATTATATCTTTATATGTGATACTGACTTGTTTTATTTTGTTTTGATTGCATGACATCATGATTGCATGACATTTCATTATAAAGGCGTTGGTTCATATTCGGTTGCCATACAGAAAGTTTATCATGGGAAATGGGTTTCTTGATAGAGTGGAAGACAATGCGGCTGTCCGGACTTGGTCTGAGAAGATACAGTCTGAAAAAGGTGATAGTTTGGCCGTGGGATACGTATCAGAGTTATGAGACTTCACTCGTGTTAGCGTAGCTCAAAACAACTTGCAGGAGTTGAAGGAGATTTGAGAACAATGGGATAATGAGGTTAGGCAGTTTTTCTATTTGAATTATGGGGATTTGCCTTATTTACTTAACATGAAGGTAGACAAGCGTTTGTTTCGAGCTCTTGCCCAGTTTTAGAATCCGGCCTACAGTTGCTTCACATTCGGGAAGGTTGATTTGGTGCCTACGATAGAGGAGTACACAGCTTTACTTCGGTGTTCGAAGGTTCAGGTATATAGAATTTATTCGAAAGCGGTAAATGTACCGACCTTCTTGAAGAAGCTGATAAATATAACAGGGATAAGTGAGCAGTGGGTTACGGCTCAGATTAAGCAAAAAGGGGATAGCAGGTGTATTCCCTGGAAAAGCTTGAGGGACCTCATTTTAGCACACCGTGATGTGAGGAAGAAAGTAGACGTCTTTGCTTTGAGTATATATGGCTTAATTGTGTTTCCTAAGATTTTGGGACATATTGACGAGGCGGTCACTGATTTGTTTGATCGACTTGATAAGGGAGTTACGCCAGTTCCGGTGATTTTGGCAAAAACCTTTAGGTCATTAAATACATGTCGAAAAACGGGAGAGGGTGGATTTATTGGATGTGTGCAGCTATTACTTGGGTGGTTCCATAGCCACTTTTGGAAGGTTGATAAGGTTTCATATCACGTCTTCTCTGAAAGTTATTCACCGTTGAAAGAGATAGTGGCTACGTCAAGGAGAGATGATATTACGGAGGAGAAATGGATGGCAATCTTTCAGAATCTGCAAGAAGAAGATATCGAGTGGAGAGCTCCATGGTTGCTTCCAGATGATATCCTATATAGGTGTGGGGATTTCGACTGGGTTCCATTGCTCGGGATTTGGGGAGCTGTTGGTTATGCCCCATTGCTAGTATTAAGACAGTACAAGTCAAGACAGTTTGTGCCTGCAACACAGGGATTAGCTGAGTGTGAATTCTCATACAAGGATGATAGCTATAAAAGAAAGGCTCGTGAGATGGCCAATGCATGGAATCAGACTCGCTGAATGAAGAGATTAGCCGTGGGTCCAATGACAACTTCTGAATATAACGAATGGCATGTTAGGAGGATTAATGACAACATTCCTGGGCCAAGTTCAGAAAATAGTCAGTCGATAGAGGAGCATTTGCGCGTCGTCCCTTCTGAGCTGGAAATCATAAAGTAAGACCTCGAAAAAAAGAATGCAGAATTAGAGAAGAAAATAGAGCAAATGGAGGAAGAAAAGGTGAATTTGAAGTTGGACATAGATGTTCAAAAGTAAGAAACCGAAGGCCTGAGAAAAGGGAAGCGCAAAGTCGAGGAAGATCTGAACAGCTTGAAGACGGATTATAAGAGACTACGTCTGTCAGTAAGAACTGCTGGGTTGGGAAAATCCTCAGAACAGTGGCGTCAAGAGGTTCAAGAAGAAAAAACCAAGGCTGGTAGATGGGAAGAAAGATTCCAAGAAGCCCAGATGCAAAATAGATCGCTTGAGAAGAGTTTGTTAGAAAATCATGATGAAAGGGATAAACTAAGGGCTAGAGTGGCCGAACTTGAGAAGGTTGTTCATCAATACCGAAATCGTAATTCAGTGGTGGAACTGTAAGCAAGTTTAAGCAGAATCGAGCAAATGAAGAAAACTATAGAAGAACTAGAAGTGGCATTACAGAACGGTGAAGCCAGGATTGAGTATTTAGAGGCAAACAAAGACCATCAAAACAAACAGCTTCACTATCTCTAGAATCAGGTCAGAAGTAGGGATCGTGTTATGGGATAAGCCTTGGTTCAGATTCGAGAAGTAGCTGATCACTTACAAACTCTGGCAGTACAAGCTGACACGTTGAGCGTAAAGTATGAATTGGAGTCAGACCGAGGACGGGAGTTAGCCTCATTGCTTCAAAAAATCAAGGTCTTAAGTATTAGGGCGAAGTCGTATTTGTAGTCTATTCTGTGTAAAGGGATTTGTTTTCTAATAAAGTTTTCCAAGTGGAATTGAATTATAATTAACGCCTTTCTTGCATCCATCTCATGCATCGCATCATATGCATTCAAAACCTTTAATTGATCCTAATTAATTAAAATTATTGCTCAGTTAACCTGGAAACCAACCAACCAACCAACCCAACATCGATACGACACTCGACCAAAGACAAAAGATATGGATCAGAGATTAGAAAAGCTCGAACAGTACCAGAAGGAGATGCAAGACCGGCTTCAGCTACAAATGCAGGAGCGGTTAGACAAGATGAAGCAAGAAATGTCTGAGAAGATGCGGGAATCTCAAGAGGATATAGTGGCAAAGTTAACCCGACTGATAACTAAGGGAGGTGACAAAGGAAAGGGCCCTATGGCAGATGTCGATGAGGGAAATGATGATGAACTTTTCTATCCTCCAGGTTTCACCCCTCCACATGAGCGAGCTCAAGCTAAATACCCGCGCAAATCTACTGTCACCATCATACCTCATTAATTTCGAGCTGGTGTTTCGAACCTCCAAACGGGGCCGGGTTTTAATCCCGAAAATAATCCTATTAACTTTGCCATTCCTGACTTTGATGAAGTGGTTGAGAAGGAAAGAGTGAATGAGGAGTTACCGAGACAGTTGGAGGAGAGATGCAAGTAGCTCGAGGAGAAGTTCAAGGCAATGGAAGTTGCTAAAAGTTATCGAGGCATTGACGCAAAAGAGCTGAGTTTAGTGCCAGATCTAGTACTCCCTCATAAGTTTAAGATGCCTGAATTCGAGAAGTACAATGGGACGACTTGCCCAGAGGCTCATGTCACCATGTTCTGCAGGTGAATGGCTGGATACGTTAATAATGACCAGCTATTAATATATTGCTTCCAAGACAGCCTTGCAGGGGCAGCATCCAAGTGGTACAATCAGTTAAGTCGTGCCACGATTGGTTCATGGAGGGACTTGGCACAAGCCTTCATGAAACAATATAGTCATGTGACAGACATGACTCCTGATAGAATCACCCTTCAGAACATGCAGAAGAAGCCGAGCGAAAGCTTTAGGCAGTATGCGCAGAGATGGAGGGAGGTCGCAGTCCAAGTTCAGCCACCGCTCCTGGAAAAGGAAATGACCATGTTGTTCATTAACACCCTGAAGGCACCGTTCATTACACATATGTTAGGAAGTGCCACAAAAAGCTTTCCTGACATAGTCATGAATGGCGAGATGATTGAGAACGCCATCAGGAGTGGGAAGATCGATACTGGAGAGAGTAACAGAAGATCAGCTTCGAAGAGGAAGGAAAACGAGGTGAACAACGCGAGCATGTACAACAAGGGTTACTCGAAGTCAGTAACAGTGAGACAGCCAGGGAAGGTGGCTGCCAATTAGCAAAGCTCGTCGAGACAAGAGGTCGGTACAAGGCGAAATACGGAGAGGCCTCAATTCACGCCAATTTCTATGTAGTACAAAGAATTATACCGAAACTTATTCGACGCACATGTAGTTTCCCCTTTCTATCTGAAGCCCTTACAGTCCCCGTACCCCAAATGGTACGATGCAAATGCACAGTGCGACTATCATACGGGAATCACGGGGCATTCCATAGAAAACTGTACTGCCTTCAAGAAGTTGGTTGAAAGGCTCATTGGTATGGGTGTCGTTAAATTTGATGAAGCCACCAAAGCAGAAAATCCATTACCAAACCATACTGACAGTGGAATAAATATGATGGGCGATGACAGAAAAATTAAGGCAGACATTGCGGACGTGAAGACTCCTTTGAGATGGGTCTGGAAAGAGATGGTGAAAAGGGGGCTAATTGCTTCAGAAGAAAGCTGTGAGAAGAGGAGGAACTACTGTGAGTTCCACTGTGAAATGGGGCATGAAATTCAAGAGTGTACGGAGTTCAGAGCCGTGGTACATAGTATGATGGATAATAAGGAGATGGAATTTTGTGAAGGAATTCAGAAGGAGAATCATGTATGTACGTCAGAGTTGGCATTGTGAGTTCCAAAGGCTAACCATCCTGTGGTCATCATCTCACGACCTAAGAATAGTGAGGTTGGAGCGCGAGTAGCACCAAAGGTTATCATTCAAAAACCGACCGTGTTTACTTACAAGGATAATAGGAGGGTTCCTTGGAATTACAATTGTAATGTGACAATCCCGGGGAAGGAGGATGCAATTAATAAAGAGGACCATGATGAAGAAGGGCATGAAGAACAGGTGAAGGCTTGAGTAGAGCCAATAAGAAAAGAAACTTCAGATGGAAAGAAGAAGAAGACGGTCGAACCTGAATTGTTGGTCAATGAACCAATCAAGGAGGAGGAAGCTAGAAAGTTCTTGAAGTTCATAAAGCATAGCGAGTACAGCGTTATGGAACAGCTACACAAACAAACAGCTCGCATATCTGTGCTAGCTTTACTCCTGAACTCGGAGGGACATCGAAATGCACTATTGAAGGTGCTAAATGAAACTTATGTGGCCGACGATATCTCTGTTAACAAGTTGGATCGACTGGTCGGCAATATAAGCGCTGATAACTTCATCTCTTTCAGCGATGACGAAATACCACTTGGGGGTATGGGATCTACTAGAGCTTTACACATCACTGCAAGGTGTAAAGGGTGCATATTACCGCGGGTTCTGGTAGACAATGGATCGGCATTAAATGTATTGCCCCTATCCACGCTCAACAGGCTACCTGTGGATAGTTCGCATATGAAGTCGTGTCAGAACGTGGTTCGAGCATTCGATGGTACTGAGAGGAGGGTCATGGGAAGAATTGACATTCCCTTGTTAATTGGCCCAACTATTTATGAGGTGGACTTCTTAGTTATGGACATCAAGCCTTCTTACAGTTGCCTATTAGGAAGGCCATGGATTCATTCAGCAGGTGCGATACCGTCATCGTTACATCAAAAACTGAAGCTGGTGTCAGAAAGCAGAATTGTGACGATAGATGCTGAAGAAGATATCATTGCATCTGTGACCAATAATGCGCCTTATCTAGAAACGAGCGATGATGTAATCGAATGCTCTTTCCGTTCCTTGGAGTTCATAAATGTAACATTCATCCGCGAGGGAAACAAGATCCCGATGCCGAGAATATCCAGGACCACAGAGATGGGTCTGCAGTTGACTGTTGGAAAGGGAGCTTTGCCGAGAAGAGGATTGGGGAGATATCTTCAGGGCCGAGTTGAGGCTCCAGTGTTGAAAGACAAGCAGGACCGTTTTGGCTTAGGATACAAGCCAGATGCTAGGCAGAAGAGGATAGAGCAGGAAAAGAAACAAATAAGAAGAAGGGCTCGTTTGACAGGGGATGAAGTTGAATGGGAACCCATGACCTTTCCTCACCTATCCAAGACTTTTGTATCGGGAGGATTTGTCTATCCAGGAATGCTAGGGGTCAGAAGTATTAACACGGAGCTAGGGAGTATTCATGCCGTGTATGAAGAAGCGACGAGAGGAAGAACTTTGCCAAATATTCGTCCTTACGAGTCGGAAAGAGAGCTAAACAACTGGACTGCAGAAGAAATACCTGTAGTTTTTAGGATTTCCTCAGAGTAATGTCCAGAACACCCTTATTGCTTTTTAGCCTAGAAGTGATAAGGATTCATTTGTGAAATAGGCTCATGTCCAGAAAATCATTATTTTAATAAAGTTCATGTTTGCAGTCATTTTTGGAGCAAATCTTTCTTTCTATAAGAGCAGTTATTTTAAGTTTCTCTTAAACTACACCTGTATTTCATTCATGACCATATTGCACCAAACAAATTCCTGAATCCATATTGTTTTTCATACTTATAACAGGTCCCACGATATCAATGATGCGAATGTCACTCTTACAAATTTAAAGTCTCCTTTTGAACGAAACATGTGTTTAGAGGGATCGCATGATTTTGAAGACAACGAAGACTGTGGTTTGTCTCCTGACTTGTTGAAGATGGTAGAAAGGGCCGAGAAGCAAATCCTACCTCACAGGGAATCAATAGAAATTGTGAGCTTAGAGGAGGGTAAAGAGGTGAAGATCGGATCAGATATCTCTGCAAAGACAAGACAAGACCTCATCGAATTACTCCGAGAGTTCAAGGACGTGTTTGCATGGTCATACCAGGATATGTCGGGGTTGAGTACCGACATTGTAGTCCATCGTCTCCCTATAAGAGAAGATTGCAAGCCAGTACAGCAAAAGCTCAGAAGGATGAGGCCTAATATCGTGTTGAAGATAAAGGAGAAGGTCCAAAAGCAGTTTGATACCGAATTTTTGCAAGAAGTCAAGTATTCTGAGTGGGTGGCTAACATCGTACCAGTTCCAAAGAAAGATGGAAAAGTACGAATGTGTGTGGATGATCGGGATTTGAACAAGGCTAGTCCAAAGGATAACTTCCCATTGCCCCACATCGACATATTGGTAGACAATACTGCGGGCTTTTCATTGTTTTCCTTCATGGATGGTTTTTCTGGGTATAATCAGATAAAGATGCATCCCGAGGACATGAGAAAGACTACGTTTATTACGTTATGGGGGACGTTTTGTTATAAAGTGATGCCGTTTGGATTGAAGAATGCAGGAGCGACATACCAAAGAGCCATGGTAGCCTTGTTCCATGACATGATGCACAGAGAAATCAAGGTTTACGTTGATGACATGATCGCGAAATCTAGAACGGAGGGCGAAAATGTGCGGGTCTTGAGAAAGTTATTCTTAAGATTGAGAAAGTTCCAGCTCAAGCTTAATCCAGCGAAGTGCACTTTTGGGGCCAGGTCAGGAAAGTTGTTATGCTTCATAGTCAGTGAAAAGGGAATCGAGATTGACCCAGACAAAGTCAAGGCAATACGAGATTTACCTCCACCTCGCAACCAGAAAAAAGTTCGAGGTTTCCTCGGAAGACTGAATTACATCGCTAGGTTCATTTCACAACTGACTGAGAAATGTGACCCTATATTTCGTCTTCTGAAGAAACATAATCCTGGTACTTGGAATGAAGAATGCGAAGAAGCTTTTAATAAGGTGAAGCAGTATTTGTCTAACACTCCAGTGATGTCACCACCTAACCCGGATAGGCCTCTGATATTGTATCTAACGGTATTTGACAATTCCATGGGATGTGTGTTAGGTCAACATGATGAAACGGGGAGAAAAGAAAGGGCGATATATTATCTCAGCAAGAAATTCACTGACTGTGAAATGAGATATTCGCCTATTGAGAAGTTATGTTGTGCCTTGATTTGGACAACCCGGAGATTAAGGCAGTATATGTTATACCACACGACTTGGTTAATTTCAAAGTTGGACCCGTTAAAGTATATGATGGAGTCAACTGCTTTGAATGGGAGGATGGCCTGGTGGCAGATCTTACTATCCGAATTCGATATAGTCTATGTGAGTCAAAAAGCTGTAAAAAGGAGTGCAATTGCTGACTTCCTAGCTAGTAGAGCCTTGGAGGACTACGAGCCATTGAGTTTTGATTTCCCAAATGAAGACCTGATGTGTATAGCCGCTACTGAAGAAAATCCCCAAAAAGGCCACAGTTGGAAGCTAAACTTTGATGGGGCCTCGAATGCTGTGGGCAATGGAATTGGGGTAGTCTTAGTATCCCCGGATGGTGATCATTATTCTTTCACTTGCAAATTGGATTTTGATTGCACAAACAACATGGCAGAATATGAAGCGTGCATCATAGGTATTCGTGCAGCTATAGAGCGAAGAATCAAAGTGTTAGAGGTCTATGGAGATTCGGCATTGGTGATATATCAGCTTAAGGGTGAGTGGGAAACGAGAGATCCCAAATTAGTCAGTTATCGAAAGTTGGTCCTCAATTGATTAAGGAGTTTGAGGACATCACTTTTCGCTATCTCCCACGAGACGAGAACCAGATGGCTGATGCACTAGCTACTTTAGCCTCCATGATCAAGGTGAACAGACATGAGGATATGAAACCAATCCAAATGAGTATCTACGAAGACCCGGCTCATTGTTACAATATCGAAGAAGGAGAAATCGATGATAGCCCTTGGTATAAGGATATTCTACGATATGTAAAAAATCGTGAGTATCCTAGCCAGGCGACGGAGAATGAAAAGAGAACTCTGAGAAGACTAGCCATTGATTACGTCTTAGATGGGGAGATCTTATACAAGAGGGGAAAGGATCAAGTTCTGCTAAGATGTGTGGACACCGTGGAAGCAAAGAAAATCTTGGAGGAAGTCCATGAGGGCATCTGTGGAACGAATGCTAGTGGTTTCACAATGGCCAGACAGATTATGAGATCGGGTACTACTGGTCCACCATGGAAGGGGATTGCATCAATTATTCTAAAAAGTGCCATAAATGTCAAGTCTATGGTGATAAAATGCATGCACCTCCTTTACCTCTTCATGTCATGACTTCTCCATGGCATTTCTCCATGTGGGGTATGGATGTTATCGGGCCAATATCGCCGAAGGCTTCAAATGGGCATCGTTTCATATTCGTAGTTATTGACTACTTCACCAAATAGGTAGAAGCTGCTTCATATGCTAGTGTTACAAAGTCATCAGTTAGTAAGTTCTTGAAGAGAGAGATCATATGTCGGTATGGAATGCCTGAAAGAATCATATCCGACAATGCGTTGAATTTGAATAACAGCTCAATAGCAGAGGTCTACAGTCAATTCAAGATCAGACATCACAATTCGTCACCGTATCGCCCGAAAATGAATGGTGCAGTAGAAGCGGCCAATAAAAATATAAAGAAGATTGTAGGGAAGATGACTGAGACTTATAGGGACTGGCACGATAAATTACCGTTTGCCCTCCTTGCTTATCGAACATCAACCAGGACCTTCACCGGGGCAACGCCTTTCTCCTTAGTTTATGGCATGGAGGCAGTCTTGCCCATCGAAGTTGAAATCCCTTCTCTCTGGGTTTTGTCTGAGCTACAATTGGATGAAGCGGAATGGGTTCAATCTCGATACGATTAGTTGAATTTGATAGAGGGAAAGAGGCTAAAGGCTATTCAGCATGGTCAGATGTACCAGAAAAGAATGATGCGAGCCTACAACAAGAAAGTCCGACCCAGAGAATTTCACGAGGGGGACCTGGTGTTGAGAAAAATTCTTCCTCTACAAAAGGATTTTAGGGGGAAATGGATGCCGAATTGGGAGGGTCCTTATGTTGTCAAAAAGGCCTTTTCTGGAGGAGCCCTAATTCTAGCTGAAATGGATGGAAAAAACTTGCCTAATCCGGTAAATTTAGATTCGGTGAAGAGGTACTTTACTTGAAGAAGGGAAGGAACCAAGGTGAAAACCCGCAAAGGGCGCTTTGATTCCCAAAAAAAAAAGGAGAGGCTAGGGTGAAAACCTGCAAAGGGCACCTTAAGACCAAAGGGGATTTGAGTTGAAAACCCGAAAAGGGCGGCTCAAATTTTGATTGTCGCGTGGTAGTCTTGTTGTACCTAAATCGGCAGAAAGGAATAGACGACATCTTGGGGCATCAACAAAATACTGTGAATTCCCTAAAATGCATGTTGAATTCAGAAGGGTCTTCGAAAAGTTGTATAGAGAAATTCAAGAAAAGATATCTGGGGCACCTGATCACAGTATTTGTATTGAATTCGTTGTTTTAGAATATTTCATTCTTCTTCAATATAAATGTCCCCAGACAATTCAATCCATTGCGAGCTATGCTCCCAAATTAATTTTGTTTTATTCATCGTTGTAATCTTTTCGCAAACATGTTGCATTAGAGTAACGATTAATGGACTAATAAAACTTTCACAAGGGAAGTTTTTCATATTACTCTAGAAATCTTTAAATAACTCAGGAACCTGAAACAGGACTGTTGTTTAGACCTTCACCGGATTAAAAGGTCGGAGATATCTAGGAGCCAAGAGTCGAGATTTTAAATTTTTTCAAGTTTTGACGAAGCGTTGTTGCCACGAAGGAGGCCTTAATGAGCAATAATGACTTTAAACATTCAGTATTCATTTTTCATGACATAACATTCAAATGTCATTCTTACACGCCTAGTTAGGAGCATTTGATTCATTCTGATCATAACATCCTAATCATTAGGCATAATTAGGCTCATAGAGTGAATCATACATGTCATGTTTCACAGAGAGCAGATTGGTGAAATCATAGAGCCTTATCTCCCTGAGCAACAGTGGAGCAGGTTGAAAGATAACAGATCTTGTCTTCATGTATTGGCGTGAAGTAGATCAGAGATACCAGATCTTGTCTCCCTGTACAGGCGGTGGAGTAGATCGAAGAAAGCAGATCTTGCCTTCCCATACTAGTGGCGGAGCAGATCAAAGAAAGCAAATCTTGTCTTCATGTATTGGCGTGAAGTAGATCAGAGATACCAGATTTTATCTTCCCATATTGGTGGCGAAGCAGATTGAAGATTACAGATCTTATCTCCCTAAGTAGTAGTGGAGCAGATCAAAGATGGTAGATTTTACCTTCTTGAGGTTGCAGTGGAGTATATTGAAGCCAGTAATTCTATCTCCCTGTCGGCAGTAGAATCGATCGAAGAAAGCAGATCTTGTCTTCATGTATTGGCGTGAAGTAGATCGAAGAAAGCAGATCTTGTCTTCTCATACTGGTGGTGAAGTAGATCGAAGATACAAGTCTTATCTCCCTGAAGTTGCAGTGGAGCAGACAGAAATAATCGGTCCTATCTCCCAAGAGTTGCAATGGAGTAGACTAAAACCACAGATCTCATCTCTCTGAAGTTGCAGCGGAGCAGACAAAAATAATCGGTCCTATCTCCCAGGAGTTGCAATGGAGTGGACTAAAACCACAGATCTCATCTCTCTGAAGTTGCAGTAGAGCAGATCACATTAGATTTACCCTTAAGTTGTAACAGAACAAGTTGAAGCTATAAGTCTTATCTCCCTGAAGTTGCAGTGGAGCAGATTAAAGATAGCAGATTTTGTTCTTTTGAGGAGCTACAACATATGAATCCTATCTCCCCGACATTCCAGTGGGATAGATTGGAGCACCAGTTCCTATACTTCTGAAGATGCAGTAAGAAGGAACAAGGCTATTAGAAGAGAAGCACTGAAGAAGTTAAGGCTCAATATGGCCAGGCGCAATTGGGCCCTATAGTCTTTGCTCTGTTCTCGTTACACGACAATGAGCAAAGAGGGGCAGCTGTAATAAGGCCCAATCGGCCCAAAACAGTTCCTAGTCCAACATTACAAAATTAAACAGACAGCCCAAAACGGTCCCTAGCCCAACACTACAAAGTTAAGCAGAAAAACCCTAAGCAATAAGGAGCGCCGCAACAGCACCCGCGCCGCGTCCAACGCCCGATCGCCGCACGTTTCGGCCTCCACGCGCGCCAAACTCTCCACGAACACCTGAAAAACGGACTCAATGAGTCCAAAGAGAAAAAAACAGCAAGCAAGATTGTTTTTTTTCCCTCGATTTATTTTATTTTTGGCCTATAAAAGGCCCTTTGAAATCTGTAAAAGGGACGGAGGGTATTAACAGAGAAAGAGGCAAAGAAATCGAAAAGAAATTCTTTTTAAGGTGAAATCGAGTTTCTTTTTTTTCCTTCGGGTGTTTTTCTATTCTATTTATTTCTATTTGTATTTTATTTTTTTTTTAAAAAAGGAATACAACGAAAGAAAAGGGAAGAGGCTTACCTGCGTGGTCTTGCCGATGAAACCCGAAGCTCGCTTCGTCTTGGATGGCCGGGATTTGGATCGACCGTTTGCTTGAGAACGGCGGCGGTGTAAGGAAGCTAGGGATAAAACCCTAGCAGAGCACCTGTTGAGTTTTTATTTTTTTTATTTTTTATTTTTTTTCTCATTCGGTTCCAAATGATTTTGAAAGGGAAAAAACTGTTTTAATTAACAATCAAAACGGCACCGTTTTCATTAAAGCAGACCCGCGCGGTGACCCGACCCGAAGGGAAGGATCCGCGTGATATTGCCTTGAACGGTATAATTGCGCAATTAGCCCCTTCCTTTTGCGGCGCACTTCAACTAAACCTGTTTTGCTTCTTTTCAAATTGGGCCGCATATTTTATTTTTATTTTAATTTGGCCCATGCTGCTGCGCCGCGTTCTGAGAGAATGGGTTAATTTCAATCTGGGTCCTCCTCTTGTTGCGCGTGTTTTAATTCGGTCCTTTTTTGTGTTTTCTAACTTTAAATTCGGCCCTTGAACTCTTTTTATTTTATTTCTGATCCTTCATTTGCCATTGTTATTTTTTAAAATCTTGTTAATATTATCATTGCATCCTCGTTATTATATTATGCATTATTTTTATTATCCTTATTATTTTCATGCACCTGCACGCATTTTTTATATATAATATATATACATACACTTTCTATAAATACATGTGCATTTTACATATATATATACATTATTATTTATTTTCATATTTTTTTAATATATTATACTTATTTTATTTATATTTTATAAAGTACATGCATATATTTTATTATTATTTTCCTTTCATAATTTTTGCATACATGTATACATATACATCAACGCTTTTCGATACATATATAAATATACATACACATTTATATTTTATAACTCAAAAAAATTCATTTATACCTTTTCTATTATATACATACATTTTTAGTTTTTTTTGTTATTTCATGTATCACATTACTCTATATACGTATTGTACATATATTTATGTATTTGAATACATATGATTTAAATTAAAATTTCATGTTATCATTAACCTTCATCACACTTTCAAAAACTTATATTTTGGTTTTGTCAAATTTTTGTTTAAAACCATCATATTTTATAATTTTAAATATTTGGCATTCATGATTCTCGTGAAAGATCGTGTCCTAACTTACTGGATCGCGATTACTTTTCGATGAATTTCGAAAGCCAAGTATTTGTTTTGCAGCAAATTCACAAATTTTAAATAAAAGCTTATTCACGGGAATTCAAAATGTTGGGTCCTAACTTACTGGTCATGACATTTTCTTCTCGAAATAAGAATTTTCAAAAACAAAAGGCAGTATTCGGGTATTTTGAAGATTTAAAAACATTGTGCCCTAACTTACTGGGTGTGGTGTTTTATTTCTTTGATATAAGAATTGTCTTATTATTTTAATCCATTCACGAAGTAAAAAGTTTCCTTTTAAAATCTTTTCAAATTTTCGACACCAAGGCATTTTAAAAAATCAATTTGGTACCAATTTTGGGCGTTACGAGGGTGCTAATCCTTCCCCGTGCGTAACTGACTCCCGAACCTGTTTTCTCAAATTTCGCAGACTAAAACTAATTTTAAGGTGGGCCGATCACACCTTAATAAAGGATCAGTGGCGACTCCAGTTTTTGTTTTTATTTTTAAGTCGACAACCAAAATTTTTGTTTTCAAAAAACGGTTTCGACAATAATAATTAGTCGAAATAGTTTTGTACCATGAATTATTTCGGTTAAAATGTTAATTACAAAAAAATTTTTATTAAAAATACTCATTTCAACTTCATGCATAAATATATTACTTTTGTATTAGAAATGTGTTTTAAAGATAAATTCATATCATCATTTTAAATCGAAATAGTTAAGGACTTTAATTGTTTGGGCTAAATAATGCCAGTGTAAAAGTAGAGGACCAAATTATGTCAAATTAAAATGTAAAGACTAAATCTCAAACGTGAACATGGTAAAGAGATCGAGATTGCAATTTTACTATTATCTTATGGTAAACATAATTTGGTTCCTATATATTTATTATGTTATTAATTAACTCAAATATTTAACATCATTAATGTTTTTATTAAAAAATTACATGATTATACATAATTTGAATCTTTACTAGTCTTAGACAATGCCAAGTAGCTTTCCATTTCTATTAGGTTTGTGCTGCTTTTTTTTTTACATTATAAAACAATGATTAAATTTAAATTTTAGCCCTTACACTATGCTTAAAAATAATATTAAATCTATTATTTAAAATTTTAACATAAATTGGTTTCTTCACTTTATAATGTCATTAGTTAGTCTGGATAGTTATTAAGTATTTCAATCAAAATGGTAATGTTAATTTTTCTTAAGAATACTATTTTAATAGAAAAAATTATATTATCATGACGAGTTCAAATGAGTGTTTTTAAGAAAAATCCTAATTAGCATTTTCAACGTTATTTTTATTTTTACATAACTACCAGGTGATTTTTTTAATAAAATTTTAAATTCTCACTCTAAAAAAAGTTAATAGTAATAACTGCTAGACCTGAATTTTTAAATATGAAAAATAGAAGGATTAAATTCCTAAAAATTAAAGTGAGGGAACTAAATTATAAATGTACGAAGTGAGTATTGACTTAGAGCATATTATAACTTTCAATTTTGTATTATGTAATTTAACACAAACAAATAATCAACCCAATGCATAAGTGTAGGTTAGAATCATACTAATAGAAATATACAATTTAATGATCCCGTCAAATTACTTATAAATTTATTTGATTAACATATATGTGTGCATATTTATGTCTCTTTTTTTTGTTAGCTTTTAAAATATATTATGTATTCTTTTAATATTTTTTATATCTATTTTATTGTTTATGTTTGGAGTTCATAATTGTCCTTTCTAGTAATGTCGTCTCTAAGGTTTGAACATACGTTTTTTCCTTCGAAATGCAATGCGCCTTTACCATTGCACCAAAGACTTATTGCTAATATTTTATACATTTTTAATTATATTTAATAATAATTACTCATTAATGTCGAAACTGTTTTTTTGAAAAACAAAATTTTTAGGTTGTCGACTTAAAAATAAATAAATGGGAGTCGCCACCAATCTTTTATTGAGGTGTGATTGGATCACCTAAAAAAACAGCTTTGGTCTACGAGTTTTAGAAAAACGGATCTGGGAGTCAGTTACGTACGAGGAAGGATTAGCACCCTCGTAACGCCCAAAATTGGTACCTAGTTAATTAATTAGTGTCTTAAGGTCGAGAATTTGGAAAAAACGTAATCCTTAGTAAAACTTAAAAGGCTACGTATTAAGACCATTATTATTTCAGAGAAAGAAGATACCACACCCAATGCGTTAGGGCACAGCATTCTAATTTTCCCCAAAATGAATTGGGCCAAAATACTTGTACAATAAAACTTTAAAAGAACATCCACTCATCCAAGATTTAAGAAATCACACCCAATATGTTAGGGCACGATTCCTCTAGAATCCCAAATTCGGAATATTTCCTTTACTTTAAAAGAACATCCACTTATCCAAGATTTAAGAAATCACACCCAATACGTTAGGGCACAATTCCTTTAAAATCCCAAACTCGGAATATTTCCTTTATTATTTTTAAAAAATCTTCATTTCGAGAAATTAATGCGTCACATCCAATACGTTAAGACACAACGTGTTGAATTCCCAATAATGAGTTTTTATTTTTTTGATTGAAGAGAAATGCTCGATTGTCGGATTTAACGAAGAAAATCGGAACCCAATACGTTAGGGCTCAATTCCCTTGAAAATCCTAAATACGAACATTATCTCAATTTTAAAAAATTTCTATCTTTAAATTTGAGTAAAAAAATGATGTAACATGATTTTATACATACAAATGCTATAATAATAATAACAATAATAAATACATCATCGACATAAAAATAATATAAGCAAATGAATAAACGAAATAAAAAAAAGGTAATCCATGACATGCAAAATATTAAATGTAAACACAATTATATAATGGATGGGATAGCAAACAAATAAATAAGGATCAAAAGACGTATAATATACACATGAAAATTATGAAGATTAAAAATATACATATAATTTACAAATAAAATTTTGGGTTATAGAATTTATATATAAATACAATACATAATATACTTACGCAAATAAAGAAAAAAATATAATTATACGTACATATATAAAATAATAAAAAATAGGTATATTTTAAAAAAGAAAAAGTGAGTATTTAATCATTTAAAAAACGTAAATATATACATATAAATATGAAAATATTCATTAAAAAATATAGGAAAATATTCGTTTAAAAAAATATATACATGTACATATAAAAAGAATATACATAGATAAAAAAATTAAATAATGAGTACATTATCAAAATTAATTTTTTTTAAAAATAAATATACGTATATATACATATATATATGAGAAAAAATTAGCTAAAAAAAATAAGTATGTTCATAAAAATATACATATATAGATTTTTAAAAAAATGAAAATAATAATAATAATTACACTATTAATTAATAAAATAAATAAAAAGAACATAAAAAAACTAAATTGAATTGCAATTAAAAAATTTGGGGTAAATCTGCAAATAAATAAAAGTAAAAGGACTAATTTGAACGCGCGAATTACATAGAGGGGCTGGAAGGGAAATTTTCCCTTCTCCTCTAAAACGGCGCCGTTCAAATGGATCAAATTGGAATTTAAAATAAATAAAAGGGTAAAAAATAAAAATAATAAATAAAAAAAAACTTAATTACAAAAACATTAAAAGGCGGAGGGGCTAAATAAAAAATAAATAAATAAAATTCGCAGTGGTATCACCTTCTCCTTTTTTTAAAATCGTAAATAAGTAAAAAATAATCGAACAAAAAAAATAGTAAGCCACCTTTAAAAAACTGCCAATCGTTCTTTTTTTTATTCCTCCCTTTTCTTCCTTTTTTTTTAAAAAAAAACTACCAATCGTTCTCTTTTTTATTCCTCCCCTTTCTTCCTTTTTTTTTCCTTTTACAATGAAGGGAGAGGCCTCTATTTATAGTTAAGCCTCCCCAAATCCAACGGTACAGATCAATTACATCAACGGCTAAGATTAAAGGGTATCTACAATTTAAATCTCTAAGATTACAAAATCATATATTTTAAGATTGCATATCATATCTAAGTTTATATATAATATCTAAGATTGCATATCATATCTAAGATTGCATATATCATATCTAAGATTGCATATCATATCTAGGATTGCATATCATATCTAAGATTGCATATCCTCAAAAATTATATTTCCATATGTGAGCCTGGGCTAAAATTGGGTATTACAATTAATTAAATGAAATAATTTTTTTACTAAATAATAAAAATAATTAAAAAATGCAAGTATTAGTATGATACAAGATGCATTAACTATGCCTAATCTTAGCATGCAAAGTTACTAAGAATAAAGACTAATATGTAGTGTTAATCGAATTGGATCGGTTGGTTGAATTAGTTAAATTGAGAATTAGTCGGGATATCAGTTTGGAGAGTGATTTTGAACTGGTTAGACCATGGATCAATATGAACAGATTAAAAACCGATTGAATCCGATTTTTATTTTTTCGAATTTTAAGAATTTTTTAATTGGACCGGTTGGATTGATTGAATTGGTCAAACTTGAGAATCGGTGGCCTCATCGATTAGACTATCGGTCCGGTTTAAAAAATATGTCTAATGGTCCCCCAATTTTGTAAATATTAATTTTCGATTTGAGCAAACAACCTTTTGATTTAATAACAAGAGTACTATGTTGTGAGGTATGAGACATGAATTCAATCCCTAATAATTTCACCCCACCCCAAATTATTAGAAAAGAAAAGAATGTTTTATATGAAAATCTCTCATTCACTATCTTGATCTTGCTTATTCCTAAACTTGTGTCATGTTGTAATTATATTTATTTTTAATAATTTTTTAAAAATAAATTGATAATGAAAATGGGTTAACACGGTTTAAATCTATACCAAATAAGTGTCTAACCATTCCATTTAACTGTATATATAAATTTACTAATAAAATATAAATTTATGTAGGAACAATGTATTAAATGTAAACACTATTACATTATAATACTTTAATTAGTATTATTGCTTTAACGCATAATAGGAAACCAGACTTTACGGAGGTTCATATGACCATTCTAAAGAGATGGTGGGCAAAAACTCAAGATTCCGAATTCTAGATTATGGCAAATTGGACCTCTATATGAAAGAGAAGGACCTACTAGAAAGTTACATTTAACCTTAATATAATTAATTATACCAACTCCATCAACACCATGCTTAATGTCGACTTGGTGAAAAAGCTAGAGTGTGGCCATAAACTTTCTCTCATTTCCCTCAAAACCCAATGGGATTACTCCAATCAGGTCAAAAACACAAAAAGGAAACTAGGGGTTGATATTCCACATTGTAAGCCCCGTAGAACCAAACAGGATTAGCATGATTGATGAAGTTGTAGCCTACAATAAACGGAGAATGTTAAGTTAATTGCAAGATGGTGATGATATGAGTTGTTTGCTAGTCATCACCTTGAATGTACCAGCAAAGGAGCATAGTGGCACAACGGCGCAAGATGTAGAGTCGAGCACGTTCCTGCTTAACCAAGGAAGCACACTTGGTGGAGAAACCATGCCCCTTCCGTTTTGCACAGGCCTTGGCTCCCCTCTTGTATTGCTGGGATTGAAACTCAGCCATGGGTAAGAGAAAAGTATTTGCTTAAACTCGTTAGAAAAAGAAAAGGAAAAAAAAAAGAGAAAAAAAGAAGGTCAATGTAGAGCTTTAGGCCGTGAGGGTTAAGGGTAAATGTATTTATACAATTACAATCCCAAAATCCAAGAAAGGTTAACTGGAATATGAAGGAAGCAAGTGAACATGATCAGGTTCAGAAACTGAGGGATCTGCATTTCCATGGAAGATGGTGCATAGTTTTCTATACAAAGATGACTTAACGTGGCCTTTGCCTTTTATTACTTATTCAATGTAACACCCTTATTTTAAACTAGCAAAGGACTATGAGACCTTCTCATCTCTATTAATCTTTTTTGGGTTTTCCTCTTTTGAGAGATAATCTTTATTGGTTTTAAAGAATGAAATTTAATCAAATAATTATTAAGTAACGTGGCATGGAGGAATGGCAAAGTTGAGCATTTAGTTTAATAAAATTAGTTTATCCAATCACCTTAAGAAAAGATATCTAACGCCACTAAAATTTAAATCTCAATATCTAGAATTCCTAGTGATGAGTTAACTGTGTAGAAACAAGGGGTAATTTGCAAAACATAAATTGTGGTTAAAATAATGCTTGGAATTGTGGTTACAATTTCAACCATCAAACTAAAAGTGCGTAAAAGATAAAAGTTGAACATGAAGATTGTTTGCATAGTTTGATTTTGGTTTATGTTTGCAGGGCCTTACCTAGAGCAATGATCCACTATCTTTTTTATTGTACAATCAAAGATTTTAGTCCTAACACTAGTATAGCTCTCAGAAATTTAACGACCTCGCCATAAGAGTTATAATCTAATAAATTCTCTATAAATAAGGCTAAAACTAAGCATAAAATACTACTTCCATAAGTGTTTCGATTTAATCCAATGCCTTCAAAGATAGAAAGTGGCTTTACTCGTAACTGTAACACCCCCTAACCCCAAACCGTCGCCGGAACAGGGTTACAAGGCATTACATGAAATATCAAACAATTTACAAATAATTATATCAATTTTACTAATTGACTTCATTCATTTTTTTTTATAAAAATTTCGGCAACATTTCTGCTTATTTTTACATACAACCCCCTACAAAATTTCAAACATAACCAACCCAATTCCAGTATTTCAACCAAGGCATTTATATACTTAAATCTTACTTGACATATTGACATAACAACTTATTTAATAAAAATCCTATTATCATTTCTAATTAACACATAAAACTAATCAAGTCATTTCAATTTGATACCAATGCCATAAAGGACTTCTACCATTTTACTAATATAATCATCAAAATACATAATATCTTACTTTACAACAAAACTATATAACATACCAAAATAACCATCATAATTCTTATGTACATGCCACTTTCAATTAAGGAAGAAAACATCACCAAAATCTCTATGCATGAGTCGGGATTGTCCTGGATGCTAAACCGAGACTCTAACCCCTTTTCAACCTGCACACGGAAACAACTGTACGCTGAGTTTTGTATACTCAGTGGTATTACCATAATTCAAATTATAATAACAACAAAGAATTATAATTACCAAGCATGCAACTATCTGATTTCTTAAATATCAATTTATTCATAAATTTTCATTATTTGACAATAACAATACAATATTAAGCTATTCTTCAATCTCAATCACCTATCATAATTTTAAATTCTCTCATATTCAATACGGCTATCGATCAAATTCATTTGATTTTCTCATTTAAATTATTCACCCTGTTAACAATCTGGACTTTGACGGATACACGGATTCCAACCCAAACATACCAGTACGGCATATTGTGCCTAAAACGGTACATAGTACCTGATCAGTATACGACACATAAGTGCCTGTAATGACACACGAGGTGCCTGAAACGACACATAAAGTGCCTGAGATACAAGACATAAAGTGCCGGATCGGCAAAGCCGATAAATCCCGTACTCTTCTAAATCCTATGGCATGCCAATTATATCCGACTTAGCCCGACTAGTTAATAGGGTATATAAATTTCACAATTTAATTTTCACTTTTATTTTAAGAATTCATTTTCAATATCAATTATACTTTTTCCATTCACTAATTAAACATAGTTCAATACCAACACATACTTTTCTCATTCAATTTAAATTTTTTTTTCCAAATTCAATTCAATAAAGTCACTTACCTTATCATATGCTTACCATACACATAATTTAAATTTAACATCAAATAATAAATAATTTGAATTATAGTAATACAAACCCTAATTTTGCTCAATTATTCCTCAATAACCTTCTCCTTTCCTTTATGTGCCGATGCCTCGAGTTCCTTGTTAGCTACGAAAATAATAATAATTTACACCATCAATTTCAACATTAATTTATAATAATAATAAAAGTTCTATCTAATTTATACTTTAATCCCAATTTAATCCTAACTAAATTTATTTACTTTTCTAATTTAATTCACACTCTATTTCTATTCAAATTTCTTCTAAACTCAAATTTAACTACCAAATTTTCAGCATATTTCATTAATTTCGAATTTTCCTCAATTTAATCCCTACAAACATAAAACTTATAGCTTACTTCACAATTTAATCCTTTTATCAACTCTAACTAGAAATTCTATCAAATAAAACCTCAATTCCATCATTTATTCAACATAAACCCTACTCAAAAATCTATTAACTTTCAAATTTTCAACTTAAATCCAAGAGTATTTCACTCTAGGGTTCCAAAAAACATCAAATTTATGAGAAAAAGACTTGATTTAGCTTACCTATTAAACTTCAAGCTTCAAAATCTCAATTTTTCCTCTTTCTTTTCTTTCCCTTTTTCTTCCCCTGTTTTCGTCTCTTTCTCTGTTTCTTTTCAGTTCTTCTTTTGTTTCTTTTTCTTTTTGTTTTACTTACTTTATTTCTTTTATGCATTAGTTAATAATAATATATTATAATAATATAATAATATTTTATTCACAAATATCTTTTACTTAAATTATAAGAAAATATTTTATTTTATTACAAGTGTGTTTTTATATATTTTACACATGTATTATTTTATCACCACCCAATTGTCTTTATCTTATTTGTTTCCTATAATATATTATCTTAATTTTAATTAATATAATTTATAATATTTTAATTTAATAATATTTTTATAATATAAATCAAGAAAAAATCTAAGATTTTTCCATGTATTGCCCCCTAATCTTAAGCCATTGGCTTATTTACCTATTTAGTCCCTCTTATTTTATTTTAATCTAAAATTAAACTTTCACTTCTATTGTAATTTAATCCTTTTTACTAATTACTCTTAATTAAGCTAAATTCACCTATCTAAAACCTAATTAAACACACAACTAGTTTAATAAATATTTCTAATAATTATTTTCGAACTCAATTTACTAAGACGGAGGCCCGATATTATACTTTTCCGATGCCCGTGAATTTTTGGGTCATTACAGTAACGACCCGAAAGTCAGTGGTGTCAGAAACGATGGTTTCGGAACCTTATTTTCGATATTCAATTCGTAAATATTAAATAATAATATTTACGAGGTTAGTATAAAATTTAATTAAAGTTTGGTCCCTTAATTTTTTCAAATTGATAGTTAATTAAAGTATAAGGACTAAATTATAAAAATAGTAAAAGTTAATCACTATAAATTTTTAATTAATTAAAGGACCAATGAGCTATTGGTCCAATAGACTATAGCCAAACTGTGGTGGATGTTTGGTTTATTCCACTAAAGTTGTTAATTATATTTAAGTTAGTTATTATAGTTAATTAGACCAATTATTGATTAATTAATAGTTAATCTTAATATAAATGTAAAAATAAATTGAAAATGGAACATATCTTCTTCCACTCATCTTCTTCACTGAAGAAAGAGAGAAGGAATAGGTGTTTGACATTTTCAACTTTGGTCTCTTGATTGGTAAGTATTTTCAAGTCTGTTTTTTATAATTTTTAAGTTTTTGAGATCTCGAGAGCTTGATTTAGCTAGACCGTGTATCAATTTGCAAAACTGTTAAGTTTTCAAAAGTTTTCATTGATGAATACTTGATGACATCGGTACTAAATTGTTATATTTTAAGCTTAAAAGTGAAAAGGACTAGTTGTAAAGTAAAATTGTTAGTTTTTTTAATATAGGGACTAAAGTGTGTAAATTTCAAAATTGATGTTAAATTTATGTAAGTATAGATAATAGAGGGATTTATATGGATGAAATTGATATCGGTTTTGAAATTGAAGCTCAAATTTGAAAGTTATGACCATTTTGGTTTTAGGGACTAAATTGAATCAAATGAAAAACTTTAGAAAACATTCGAAAGGTGAAATTGAATTGACATATTCATATAATAGGATGATATAAGGTATTTGAAATTGAAAAATTGAAATGAATTATTGTATAGATCGAGAATTGAACTGAACCAAGGATAACCATGAAAAAGATAAAATTTTCAATTAGTCCTGGCGATTCAACTTGTTTGATGATTTGATCAGGTAAGCTCATAGGGTATAGTTAAATTTAATATTAATGTGTATATATAATTATGAAATATTTTTGTGTGTAATTGTAATTTGAATTGTTTACAATAGGGTACAAAAGATGAGACATGGACTAAATTGTAAAGAAATGATTATATGTGTTAAATGTGCTTGAATGAACATATTAGAGGATAGGAGACAATTGACATGCCAATAGGCTTATTTGCGCTCTTGTACGTGTTCAACACTTTTGTGCTCTCTGATTAGCACTTCGGTCCTCTTTGTTATATGATGTAGTTATATGATAAACTCACCTTATCGTTGTGAAATGTTATGTCAAGCAAATTGTATCAAGTTAATTAGTTTGATACGTTTAATTGCAAATCAAGACAAGTTATCATTTTAACACATATGAACTTACTAAGCATTTGAAATGCTTACCTAGTTGTTTTCCCTTTTTTTGTAGATTGTCGGTTTGCAGAATGCGTCAACCGGATCACTTCGAAGCTCACACTATCCTGCTATTGACTCGGTAGACTTTTTTTCATTTTAATCTCGGTTATGTGGCATGTACATAGGTGTTATATATATGAGTTTTCTTGAAAATGATAGTTTGGTTTGAATCTTAGTTAATGGTTAAATTTGAGAAAGTTAATGTTCATATTTATATTTGTGTATGTTTGGTAATATGTTAAGCTATAAATATGGTACATGAATGAAAAATTTCTTGATGAATTGATATGGTATATGGGGGTATGGAATATCTTAAAAGCATGATGAAATAAGTTGAATTTGGTTAGGTTCGATTGATAAGTTAATGTAAAATTGTGGAATGGTTGCATTGGATAATTTTTGTAAGTGGTTAAGTACATGAATTGGAATGGTTTTGGTTAGTTTCTATGTGGGTATAAGTGTGCTTTTAAGCACCCTTTGAGAGTGTTGATATCTTGGCATGAAAGGGGTACCAAAATACAAGTTTTTGACATTTTTGGCTTAGAGGTATCAATACCTTAGAAAGGGATACCAATACATTGGTGATCTTTATTAAAATTTTAAACATCGAACATAAAAATGGTATTGATACATGGATAATGTATCAATACCTTGCAAAAGGTATCAATACTTTATGCCTGCTGTCAATACTTTTGTTTTTAATTCAATTTTTCTAAAACAACGAAGCTTAAAATGGTATCTATACCTATATGAGGTATCGATATCTATTCTAAAAACTCTGAAAACATTGCAATTTGGTCCTATTTCATGCTTGAGCCTAAAAAGAGATTTCGTAAGCTTGATTAAGGCTTAGATTTAATTGTGTATCATAATATCTAGGTGTTTATGACATGATTGAATATGTGAATGATTTATTTATGGTGTATTTGGTTTGAAATTTTAAAAATTGTTCCCTATTTGGTTTCAAGTTAACTTTAAAGCATTTGTATGCTCGTATAAGACCAGGGAAAGAATATCTATGGTATTCAATGTTGTATTGTTGTTGATTGCATGAATGATGAATTTACAGTGAATTTGTCAGTAGTTGCTCCGACATTGAATGTAACATCCCATAACTCAGACCTAGCGATTGAGTCGGGTGAGGGATGTTACATTTAATGGTATTAAAGCTATAGGTTTAACTGATTCTCAACTAAATCAAGCTTGGATTTTAGTTTAGAAATACATGCCACAATAACCTGTGATAGTGTGATGTCTTCTAATCCGAATTGACTCTTTTTTTCATATAGATAATTTATGTCCACTGAATCAAATTGTGTCGTATCTGATAAAGTAGAAAGTAATGTTTCTGCTTTTGATCAATGAGTTGTTTTTAGTTTGCTCGTTCCACAAGGGTGACCTGTCATCAAATGTAATAGTCAATTTTCACACTTAAGGAGCTTGTTTTCTATGTAATTTAGGATTTTATATTTCATTTTTGGTAATTAGACTTTAGGATTAAATATTAATAAAATAAGTTTTTAACACAATTTATAAGTGTTGTGACCCAATAGGTCGACACGAGCCTTAGGCAGTACTAATATGTTCAATTGAGTGTGTAGGATGAAGATTTAAAGGCCCAATTGACATGGAAGCAAGGGATGAGTGATGCACAAGCTTCCTAGAACGTCAAAGCACAAAACGAATGACTAAGGCAGAAATTACATATCGTGTCACATCATAGACTTGGTATGGCGCAACATAGGTCAACGTGCTGCCCAAGTATACCGAGGCTATTTTCGTCTACACAATAAAATTTATATGAAGACTTAAGGCATGCTAAAGACCTAATTTGGGCTGCCAACACTTTTATAAATAAGACATTAGGGGTTTGATGTAACTAATTCATCCTAAACACAGTAAAAAATCCTAGTAGTTTAGGAGTAGGAATAGATTAATTTTCTTTCAGCTTTTCAATAACTTAGTTGTTTTTTCTCTTGGAATCAGTTTTGATCCAAGAGTTTATTTATATTATTCAAGTATTTTAGTTTATCTTTTCTTGCATTCGATTTATTTCTTTATTCCAATCAATCAATTTGCTACTTTGTTCTCCATTCGATATCAAATTCTCGATTATTTAAATCTATTTTCTCTTTCAAATCAATTGTGTTCTTCACATGATTTATTCAATTGAGATAGAGATTATGAATAACATGAGTGACTAAATACCTTAAGGGAGATTAACAAGTGGATGGGAATGTGATTAACGGAGGATTTAGGGTTTTCTCGAGAGGTTTAATTGGTATAAATTACATGTTTTTAAACCCTAGG
This sequence comes from Gossypium hirsutum, assembly GCF_007990345.1. Classification (NCBI taxonomy): domain Eukaryota; kingdom Viridiplantae; phylum Streptophyta; class Magnoliopsida; order Malvales; family Malvaceae; genus Gossypium; species Gossypium hirsutum. The sequence continues at coordinate 54,114,749 of NC_053442.1, forward strand.
CCTAGAAACCCTAAGAAGTTCTCATAGGCTAGACGAGGTCGGGAGATAAGTCGAACTGAGTAAATCATAATTTATCCTGGTTGAGAAAGTGAGATCAGGAGATAAGCGAGTATCAACCAATCGATTAGTTAATTAGATGTTAGGAGGTAATTATTGGTTAATCAATAGCTAATCCACCCTAATTCGAAGTTAATTACAAGCCTTGAAGCGAGTTAATCTTCTTAATTGGTTTATTTATTATTATCGTTTGTTTAACTTTCTTATTTTTTTGTTATTTAATTTATCTCATCAATTTATTTTATGGTTCATCGTAATATAGGAATTAATTACTACTACTTAGACTTATTATTGTAAAAACATTTTCATAATTTATTCCATCCTTTATTGGGTATGATCCTCGGATTACTTCTAAGAATTTCGTTGTACTAACATATTAAAATTTGACTCGTGCACTTGTAGACAACGTCATTCTAAATTCTTATATATTTTTGGTGTTATATTTTACTATAAACGATAACTCGTCTATAGGTGGTCAAGTTGTTAGCATCATTGCTAGGGAGATTTCAACAATAAATCTTGAAAATAATTTTTTACAAATATTAAGATAAGTAGGAAAGTTAAAACCTATAGATACAATATTTAATTTTTTTATTTTTATTTTCTTTTTAAGTCGCTTATGACCTAAAGCTTTAGTACTCCAACCAAACCATACCTAGATCCAGAGCAACTACTCAAACGTAACCGTCCAACAATGAATATCGATCCACCTGTAGTAATTAACTGACACTAAGGAAATAATCGAGAAAAAGTCCCAATGGCTTAGTGGACGTTGTGCGAGTACGCCTTATCTACACTAGACGTGGTGCAAGGAAGCATAGAAAGGTAAAAAATTAACGCAAATAATTTCGAGATAAAGGCAGACATGATTCAAATGATCTAGAATACACTACAATTTAAAGGAAACATGGTGGAATACCTCAACTAGCACTTGAAGCTGTTCTTGCAAATTTGTGACACCTTCAAGTACAACGGGGTATCCGATGATGCTATGCGTCTTTGGTTATTCCCATTCTCATTGTGTGACAATGTGGCTGATTGGTTGGATTCGTTAGAACCAAATTCCATTACCACGTGGAACGATTTAGTGGAAAAATTTCTCTACAATTTTTTCTCGATTAGTTGAACCATTCAGCTCTAGCGAAAGATTACCAACTTTAAACAATACGAAGGTGAGACACTGTACGAGATGTGAGAGCATTTCGAAACAATGCTAAGGAAGTGCCCACACCATGGATTGCAAGTGTGACTCCAGATCTAGATATTTTAAAATGCTATTAATGGACACATTAGATCTAACCTAGTGGGAGCATCTGATGAGTCTCTCATGTTTCATACGTACGAAAGAGGATATAAAATCATTGATGATATGTCCATGAATTCATACATGTGGCCTAATGAGAGATTCATGTGCCAATCCAAGCCTCCAATTGTAAAAGCTGTGAAGGAAGGGAATGACGATGATCGATTCCAACGAATCCTAGAGAAGCTTAACCATTTGGAGATGCTAGTCAAGCCAACGAAAATGGAGCCACATTCAGAAAACCAATCGGAGGAGGCGAGCTACATAGTTAATAGGGGTCGAGAGCCCTATTCAAATATCTACAATACCGGTTGGAGGGATCATTCGAACCTTAAATGGAGAGGCAACCAAAGAGGTGCGAATCAAGCGTATACTCGACAAAATTCTCCTTACCAACCTCTACCATTGCAACGAAGAGACGTGGGAAACGACCATGCTGCGTGTGATTAAAGATTTGACCGGTTAGAGGGAGAAATGCAAACTATAAACATGAACATACGACAAGTCCAAGCTCTGTGTGGACGACTCGAATCTTGAATGGAATCTCTGCAACAAAACAATCCAGCTAATGACAATGTTTCAAAGAAAGGTCAAAGCCTCCTGATACGAGTCACAAAAGCCCAAATTCTTGAAGGCGAGGCCCAATAAGCAAATTCCCAGCCTAATCAAGAAATCCATCCATACTTAGTTGAAAATCAGGCCAAATTGTCAAAGTGGCCCAAGTTGTAAAGTTTTATTTTTATTTTTATTTATTTATTTATATATTTACTTAGTTTAAATTTTTATGTCAATATTCAGTCCAAGAGTCCCAGATAAAATGACCTTTGACCAAATTTCCATATTAAAATAATTAGGAGTTTTTTTATTTTAGTTTTCTAATTAGATTAGGACTAGTTATAAGGCCTATTTAAAGGCATGGCTGTCCACCTTGTTAAACACTTATCATTATTATTAAAATTTCAGATTTGTTGAGAGCAGAATTTTCTTTGAGTTTTCTCCAAGATTTCTCTCTTGAGTTTTCTTTAGAAGTTGTTTTAACAATCTTGTGATTGTGGGAGCCATCTTCAACCTTCTTCTTGCCATTGATATTCTTTGGAGGGGAGATTAGAGCCGTTTGAAGGGAGTTGTGAGATCTTTCGAGATTTCAAGGCTTCTTAGGACTTATCTTTTAATTTCTTACTGTCAATTCTTTCTTTATTTCTACTTGTGCTAAATCATTATCTAATCTATTTTCTGTTCTTATTGTGTTTTCAGCCTTTTTCTATCTTAAGGAATCAGCCCAAAAATCCCCAATTTCTAGGGTTTTTCCATACTCTTTTTGGGTGAAATTAGATTGTCGAAATTTGGGAAAAACTATCTTGGTGTTCAATTGGGCAGAATCACAATCTCCTTGAGGGTTTCAAGAACCCTAACACTTATTTCTATTCTCAATTTGATTCTTTGCTGATTTGGGGATTTTATTTCAGATCTGGAAATTCAAAGTTCTAATCTTTTAATTTTTCTGTTTCGTTTCGGATCTGATTGTTTAGGGTTTTCGTAGGAGTTTCCCGTGACTTGGCAACTCAATCTTGGTCCGCGCGCAACCCCGTATCACCTCCCTAGTAATATGCAGAACAACCCATCGGAGAGATGGTAAGGATGACATAAAGGTGATTACATTGTGATCAGGCAAAACATTAAAACTACCAATCACGCCCATCTATGATGAGGAGGAGGTTCCTAAAGAGGTCGATGAATCTATGGAAGAGGAAGAAGCCGAGCACCACAAGCCAATTGAAAAGGTAGTCGAGTCGATGCCTAATCCTGTAATCTCAATTCCTAGCACAATGAAGAGACCTTTCTCGACAAGATTAGAGGATAAGCAAAAAAGGGATGAGGCAGATTTTGTAAGCTTTCTAAATTTGTTTAAATCCCTTAATGTCAATCTGCTGCTCTTAAAGCTAACTGACAAAATTCTGAAACATGTAAAATATTTAAAGGATATCATGAAACATCATAGGAAAATGAAAAAGGACGAGCACATTGACATTGATGCCTCATGTAGCACACTAATTGTTAAGAAGATAACCCCAAAATTAAAATATTTGGGTAGTTTTACAATCCCAATAGAAATAGGGGATAGGCATATTAGCAAAGCCCTTTGTGATTTAAGGGCTAGTATAAATTTAATGTCTCTATCAATTTATCGAAAACTCATACTCGGGGATCTCAAAAATACCTCGATAACGCTACAACTAGCCAATAGATCCTTGGCGCATCCAAAAGGTGTACTTGAGGATGTATTAGTTAAGGTGCGAGAATTTATAGTACTCGTCGATTTCATAGTCTTCAACTTTGAGGAAGATCGAGAAATCCCCATTTTGTTGGGTAGGCCATTTTTAGCCACTTCTAAATTGACAATCGATCTTGAGTGGAATGAGTTTATTATAAAAATCAATGACGAGATAGAAGTGTTTAAATGCGGCCGGAATTCCCAAAATGAAGGATTGCTTAGGGAATAATGTTACTATTTAATTTAATCCCTAACAGTCTTGGTTAAGGGCATTTCCCGAGTTGTACAAGTGTAGGTGCTCACAAGATGAAAGAACGAGATAAATGGCGAGAATCTAGTGGAAGAAGGAGCAACTAGAAGAACAGAGACAGGCGAGACCGACAATTGAAGTCTAACACCCTAAGACGTCTTGGTTGCCGAAATAGGGTTACGGAGTATTACAGCATAAATCAAGTTATATATCATCATTAAACCATTCAAATATTAAATTAAATATCAATATTCAAACCACATATTAAGCATAGTATAAATACATTTACAAGCCTTAAATCAAGCTTATGAGACTTTAAAAATAGTTTAGGAACATTCAAGGACTAATTTGAAATAAGATAGAAAGTTTTAGAAAATTTTGAAAAAATTGAAAATAGGGGTCACACAATTATGTAGCCAAAATGTGTGGCATAGCTCAGGTCGTGTAGCTCAGGGACATTATCGTGTGGCCAAACCATGTAACAAACTGTGTCTGTGTAACTCAAAGTCACACGACCGCGTCGCCAGGCCATGTACCTCACTGTGATCGTGTAATTCAGGGTCACACGACCGTGTCACCAGGTCATGTAACTCTTTGTGATCGTGTGGACTACCCTGCACCTGAAAATGAAAATGACACACGGTTGTGTGGAGTGACCGTGTGCGACACATGACTGTGCGGCAGCCCGTGTGTACCTAAAATAAAACAAGACAAATCACTACCCGTTTCTTAGGTACCAAGCCAGACCAAAATGATTCATTTACATGACTTCAAAACACATTCAAAGAAGCTTAAAACATGCCAAAAACATTCAACCTAAGTACCTAACCAATAGACCCTCAATGGCACCATATTTTATACACCAACCAATTTACATTCAAAGCTCGCAAATACTTACTTTAAACACATGCCAAACTTATAATTCATCCATACCATTCATTACTACTACCACCATAATCTAGTCATCCACAAGTAGCATAAACCAAAATGTCCAAAACACATACATGAGGACCTTTACAAGCCAAATACCAAAGGCATGTATACAAATGAGCCAAAATATAATTAAGACAACATCATTCAAATATAAGATGTATCACAAGTAACAAGCATCCAAAACAAATATAAGACACCTATTGCATGCCATATAACCTAAAGATAACTTGTTAAAATCTACCAATAGAGCTCTGGATAGTGTGATCTTCAGGTTGATCCAATCACCCAATTCCACAAAGCATTATCTATAAGGAAACATAAAAAAATGACACAAGTAAGCTTCAATGGAGCTTAGTAAGTTCAACGATTGAAACGACAAAACTTATCGTATAAACATATCAATCACACAAAAATAATTAATAAACAATAATCCCGTCAACCACAATCATTCAACAGGTGAGTCTTTAAGTTTATAAACATATCAATCACACAAAAATAATTAATAAACAATAATCCCGTCAACCACAATCATTCAACAGGTGAGTCTTTAAGTTTATACTCATATTGTATAATCTGGTCAATTAAACTAGATCATTCAATATCAACTCATTTTACACATTCAGAAGATCATGTAGTCATTCGTAAGATTAAATAACGAATCATATAACCATTGAAAACCTTCCTGATGAATGATATAAACAAATTCAGATATGCGGTTAATCGTCTAGAAAACACCAGAATGCTCAAACGAGCCTAACCAACCGAGAACACACTTGGGCACCAAGTGCCTAGCCTGTAGGCTAACATCCCTCCATAACACACCTGGGCACTAAATGCCAAGCCCAAAGGCTTTACATTCGCCCCTGGTAACACACCAGAATCACTGTAAAAATAACACAATAGTCTGCAATAAATGCTGGACTTCGGTATACTCAGTGGACAGTAACAAATCAATAATCACCATTTCATCATAAGTCAAACCTGTACCGCATGCAATAAAAACCTATTGGCATGCCAATTGTATCCTATCCTACGTTCAACCAGCACAACATATCGTCATAGTAAAAACTTTCAACTCACATCAATTTATTTCAATTCAATTTTACTTAAAATATTCAACAACTATATTTCACAATCATTATAACATATCAATTTATACTAAACTAAACCATACGAACTTACCAGGGTTGTACTGCAAAGATAGAAAAAGTTCAGGGACTAATCAACAACTTTCCCTTTTCCTCGACTATCTACTTGTTCTTGATCTATAAAATAGTTTATTTAAATTATTAGCTTCAATTTCATATAATATTCAATTTAGTACATAATTCTTCCTATTTGTAATTTTTCACATTTGCCCTAAATTTTTACACTTATTCAATTTGATCCCTAAAACCAAAACAAGCTTAATCTTCACAATTAAACCTTAAACTCTTTATGCCAATTTTACTAATGTTCCAAACCAGTCCTTACATGCTAGAGTTTAACAAGAAAAACATATTATATTTACTTTATTTTCAATTTAATCACTAAACTTAAAAATTATACAAAATCACTTAACAAAATATTTGTATTTAACATCCAAGCATAATATTCCGCTATTAAATTTCAAAAACATATATTATCCATCAACGACATCTTCTAAAATATTTAACAATTTAACAAATTAACCTGCGGGTTAGCTAGGTTAAGCTAAAACGATTACAAAAATATAAAAATTACTAAAAATGTGACCAAAAATCATTTACATGCATAAAACTTAGCTTGGCCAAAACTTTTTCTTCAAAAATGGTGTTTTCTACCTTTTAAATTCAGCGTAAGCATGAAGATGATGATAATTTTTGTTTTTTTTAGTTTATGTTATTTTAATTTTCAATTTACTATTTTGCCCTTATAATATAACTTAATAACTAATTAAACTTAGTACATATTTGTCCACTAATTTTCTATATGGTTTATTTACCATACAATTCCATCCACTCACATTTCTATAACTATTTAACACAATTAACTAATAGAACTAACTATTTCAACTTTTACGATTTAGTCCTATCTACTTAATTAACTATCTAAAAATTGAAATTTCTTAACCAAATTTTAATACAACATTAATGACCTTGTAAATATTAAATAATTAATATATATGGACAGACACATCAGAATGAGCTTTCGAATCTACTATTTTTGACACCACTAGAAAACGGGTTGTTACATGAAGTCGATGGTAAATTTCAAGGAATTGTTGGACAAGTCTGGTAGCACAACATAAATTTTAACCATCGAAATTAATCAATTTTTAAATATTACATACTAATTTGTGCTTAATTTTTTAGATGTAGAAATTAGACTTTTTATTTTGTGTTAGAATTAGTAGGAAATAGGTTTCCGAAAGCAACGGAGGAGCTAGATGTTATTAAGGTAGACGTACAGGCAACTGAGGACCTTCTACAGGTCTCGGAAAGACCAAATCGAAGGCATTTTGCAACCCAACAATCCCATAAAGTGACACAACCCTTGTGAACTTAAAAATACAAAACTTTGTCATCTATGTCGTGACGCACCTTCAATTAAACGTAAAAGTAGGGGTAAAATTATTGTCGTGTCACGCCATGCACTCCCTATGGCACAACATGCAAGCTATTTTTGGAAACTTTTCATTTTTGATTCGACTCAATCTTCAGAGATTTTCACAATGTTTGGATGACAAGTAAACCCCTAAATGGCTTTTATATCCCTAACTAGCTAATACACCCTTCAAGCCGTCATAGCCATCCAACTCAATGGTGGTGACCTTTTTCTTTAGGATTCCGTAAATTCTCTACCTCCTCTTTACTTTTAACCCCAAAAACCATAACCAACAACTAGTACAATGAAGAATCAATTGTTGATAACTTTGAACATCTTCAAGAAAAAGAAAAGGAAAAACACTTAAGAAAGATTCAACGGAAAGCTCCACTTCAAGAGAGTGGTTTCGAGCTCTTAACGTCTTGACGAGTGAGATGAGAGACATAATTGAATCACTCAATTGGGAAAAAAATTGTACGACCCCAAGGAACTCGCATGTATCGCAGTTGTCCAATAAGTTTATATTACCCTGAAAGAAGCCAAGATGAATCAAGAATGGGACATGCCATTGCGTCAGGTAATTTATTGGGGAAAAGAAGTTCCAATATTACTGTTGGAAATATTGAGGTATTATGCCACTCCTATATCTCTTTATGATTCTATAAAACAAACGAATCTCATGCACTTTTCGGGAGAGAAAAGGTATAAAATAGTCAATCTCCTAACGAATGGACGAGGTGTGTCGGAACTACATCCTGGAAAAATTTCCCAACATCAAGTCTGCAAGAGCAACTAACTCTGAAAGCAAGAATATGGCTACATTTTATCAATACTCAAGTTTATCTAATCACTAACATATCCAACATAGATACGTTCCAAGCCATGATGTTGTATGCCATACTACGGAAAAAAAGAATTTGTGTTGGTACATGGATCTACCAGAGCATGTTGTTTTGTGTTTAGGAACAACCTTGTGTAAACAAGCACGAGTACTAATGGAAAATCAGAATATTACGTACAATCATCGGAACCACTAATACACAAACCAAATCGAAAACACTTGGTGAGAAATAGGAAACGAAATAGGACCATTAAGTCAAAACCCATCTAAGTATGAATGTGTTGCCTAATTTGGAACGGATGATTCAATGAATGTAAAAAGTGAAACCATTTTACAAAAATTGTGCGAGGAAAAGTGGGATGAAGCTTTCACATTTCCCAACTGATAAGTACAAGGCAAAGATTGAACCAAGAAAGGAGAGGGAATTGGAAGAAGAGGAAGATCCCGAAGAAGACCCAGATGAGGAGTCAAAAGGAAAACCAAGAAAAGTAGATGAAGCATCGGATCCTGATTCTGACTAGTTTTGAACTTTTTTATATTTGGATTTTATACTCTAATTTTTATTTAGAATGATTTTTAATTTTTGCTTTAGTTTTAATTTAGTTAGGATTTGGTACTTTATATATATATATTTGTGTGTTTTTAATTTTTGTTTATAGGAACCCCACAATTTTTTACAACACTACCATTGCGAGTCAAAACCGAAAAGTAGGAGTAGTCCCACCAATTGAGTTGCACGTATCACACCAATCAGGTAACCTCTTTCATTTATATTTTTAATTGCACATTAGGGACAATGTGCTGAATAAAGTGTGGGGTGACTTAGGAAAATATGAAAACTTTTCTTTTTATTTGTTTTGAGTAGTTTTAAATTGTTAATTTTTCTTTTGTAATTGCATGTTTTCTATGTGCTTGAGCTTGTAGAAACACAAGTGATTGGTTAGAAGCATATACCTAGGTTGTTTGTTTAAACTGTAAATTTAACTTGAAATTGAATAATTTAGGTTTTTAAAATTTAGACTAATTAATTCAGTTTATTAAACTGTAAACAGGAAAAAGAGATTAAATATACCAAGTGATAAAGGTAGATACGAATAGAAAATTATTTTTGTAGAAGCATAAGATGTTCGAATTAAAAAAAATACTCAGTAAAATCCATGGTTATTGAAACAGTGTAGTATGACTAGTATAACCCTTAAAAAAGTGCTTGAGAAAAATCTCAATTGTGTCGGCACAAGTAAATAAAAAAATCATAAGGGACTATACGGGGAAATATTACTACATTAGAGTTCAAAGCATGGACAAAAATAAACTAAGTAGGAAAAAAAATTTCGAACTGACTATACCCTGCAAAAATAAATACTATATTCAGATATGCATTTTGATGGAGATATATATTTAATTTTCTTTTACTTGTCTACTTTGTGATTCATTAAGCTAATATGTTTAGGTGTAAATAACTTTGACTTGTTTAAATTTCTAGCTAGAGTTATATATTTAGGCAAATTTTCCTAGCGTCGATGCTCCGATCTAATCTCGTGTATCAAGCTAGCTTAAGTACATTTTATTTTCTTTGCATGTTTATTTTCTATTTTTAGTTTCAATTCATTTTTTTTATTTTTGGTTTGTTTTTGTTTAGTTTGCTTGAGGACAAGTAAAGACTTAAGTGTAGGGGTATTTGACCTACCGTCGAATGTAGTAGTTAATTCGAGTCATTTCCACACTTAAGAGCTTGTTTTCCATGCAATTTAGGATTTTATATTATGTTATCAGTACTTAGGACTTAGGATAGAATATTAGTAAAATAAGTATTTTTAACACATTTTATAAGTGTTGTGACCCAATAGGCTGATTGTAACACCCCAAATCTGGTGAGTTAAAAGTTTTGGTGTATAGTTGTAAATAGTTTGCTTGGCGTAGTATTAAATACTCAAATGATTATTTTGGCGTATACGTGTGGGCGTATAGTATCCGCCACGTAAGAAAGTAAGAACTTGACTTGATGATATTTTGCTATATTAATGAGAAGTCTGTGTTAGGAGATAAAGGGTAAGTATGGAATAAGTATTTGCCAAAGGTATAGTTCACTTGATTTGACTAGAATATTGTGCTAGTTAGATTTGAAGTAACTTAGTAAGAAATCAATGAAATAGCCAAGCTGGGTAATTATGATATCAATTATTTATTAATATTTCTCTCAAAAATTGTAGGCCATTAAGAAGGCAAGTTTTGAAATATATGACACTTGTTAAACTCCATTAAGTAAGTTAAATTATATATGTGAGAGATGAATTCTAAAAGGGTTGTTCTTTCTTCTTCCTTTTCCTCTTCCTTAAGTGGTATTTACTGAAGCTCACTTTAATTCTGAATGCATCATACTACAATGATCTAGAGGGTATGGTTCTTTTATGATTGGTAGTTACTTCACATCAGGGTAAATGTTTTAGCTCTGCATGTTAAGTTTTGAATGAGTAAGTCTATATGTGGTTTTTGAACAGTAAGTTGTTAGTATAGAGCTTCTACATGAGATTTTCAACTATTTAATTGATAAGTAATTTGTATGTACAAGAGTATTCATAGTGAAAGTGTGTTTCTAAGCAATGTTTATTACTAGCTCGTGATGGATATCTGGAGCTTTGAACTGTAATAGGTGAGTTCTACGCTAACTCATGCATGCTATTCACACCGAGATTGATCGAACTATGAATTCCAAAACCATGGAAAGTATAGTATAAATATGATATGTATGCGACAACATGAATGATTACTAAAGAAAATATATGAGTGTACGAATGTTTGTTGGGGATAGTATGTATATTTGGTATGGAATTTGATAAGTTCACGTATGTGTTTAGTGGTGTATGAGTATTGTGATGTTGAAGTATGGTTGTATATGTATGTCTAGAATGTATGATGTGAGATTTGTGATCTTTAGTGTGTATGTTAGGGAATTAAAGTGTCAAGTTTAGATTGTGTCAGTGCATGAAGAATCTATAAAGTAAGCCTGTTATGGTACCACTTTGGCATATAACGAAGCCCGTTGGGACAGAAAACACAAACTTTGATATGGAACTCTAAAGAAAAAGTCTATGGCCATGGAAATCTCTAAAAAGGAACTAACAATGACGTATGTCATTAGGGGTTCTCTGCGTGTCTCAAAGCCGTGACGGAAAAACCTCATGCGATGTGATTTTACGCAAATCCATATCACAAACACGACAGTCTTGAAATGTCTAGGTGGCATTTTGTTAGCCTCTGTGGCAAACTCTGAAAGAATAGACTTTATGGTAAACTTTGAAATAATATCCTCTATGGCGAACTCTGAAAGAATAGCCGCTGTAGCTAACTTTGAAATAATAGGATTTGTGGCTAACTCTGAAAGAATAGGATTTGTGGCAAACTTTGAAAGAATATCCTTTGTGGCGAACTTTGAAAGAATAACCTCTGTGGTGAACTCTGAAAGAATATCCTCTATGATGAACTCTGAAAGAATATCCTCTATTGTGAACTCTAAAAGAATAGCCTTTGTGGTGAACTATAACATACCAAAAATCGAGGATTAGTAGAATCGGATTTGTAAATTGAGAGAAAGTGGTCATGCCTTAATTTTTAATATTATCTATCCACTTTTAAGAAATAAATGAGGTATTGGTTGTTAGATAAATGTTAGTGAAACGTTCCTTCAAACCCAAGTTCAAATCCCTTCTCTCTTACCATTTTTATTATTTTGCAAATTTTGACTTAAACCTTAATATGTGACATGCCTTGTTTTTAAAATAAATATTGAAAAATTATTTCAAGAATAAGGAAAAAGCTTAATGGTTAAAAGAAATATGATAAATCATGGAAATTAAATGAGGTTCCAAACTCGAATCCTTTCCCTTACGAAATAATTAAATTTTGCAAAATCTCTTTTTTTTTTTAATGTGTGTGCCATACATACCCTTGAAATCTAAGTATAAATACAATTTTTTATTTTATTTTTCAGCCTTTAATTCAATTTTTGCCTACCCTAGCCATTCACCCTCTTCCTCTCCTCTTTTCTCTTCACTTTTCTTTCTTTCTCCCATTGTTGTCGTCGCCTACACCTTCCATTTTACAATCTCTTTCTTCTTATTTTTACATCAAGATTGAGCACCATCTCCTTTACTCTATTGCTGCCATTTATCCTCATCTAAATCAGTCCCAAATATGAAATCTTGAATCCCAAGATTGATCCCGAACATTGCCAAGAAAGTGTCATTGTCGTTTCTCTCAACTAGCTTAGGTAAGATCTCTTTTCTCTTCAATTTCTTGATTGATCTTGTCAATTAAAAACCAAAATTTCTAGATCTAGAATTTGATGGACTTTAAATTATTTCAAAGTTATTTTTCTAGATTTTAATGAGATCTCAAACCATTTTAAAATTTAAGTCCAATTTTGGCCACCATGGGTGGTGGTGCGTACGCCTATGTGTAAGAAATGGGGATGTTTTGTTTCCTGGGTCTTGCCCATATTTTTCCAAAATTAAATTGTGTTCTTGAACCCTCCTAACAATCCTTTAATCACATGTTAATTAGGGAGAGACTTTCTTGATCAATTAGCCAATCGGATCCCACAAATCGTGAAGTGTAGGTACAATTAAGGATAACTAGTTTATTATTTCGACATAGTTGTTGGGTAAAGGTTATGAATTGATTAAATGAAGGAATTTAATCAGTAATTAACTACTGATTTTCCAGTATATTATTGATTTAGGTGTTGAACTGCCCCAAATCATCCATAAAGGCGAAGAATGATTGTACGTACGGTTCAGATCGATACAGTGTAGGGAATCTAATTCATAAAATAGTTATATTTCAACGATTGGTTTACACTCATAAGTGGGTGTTTAGGGGCTGGTTTAATGGTAAATTCATTGAATTTATACTAAATTTTGGTTTAGGTTCGTTTAAGGAATTATGAAGGAAAATTGGAAGATTCGCTAGTGTGCCGCAAGAAAGCAAAAAATAAGGTGTGGGTCCTAAACTCATAAATATTTTTGAAAATGTTAAATATCATGTTATATGTGATAAATTAGCTTGCTGATTGGATTGACTTAATAGCCAAATTATTGATTTTGTGAGTGATCGAACCAAGTATATTTCAAGCCTTAAAAGATTGACATGTTGACAAAATTGCTAGTTTGATAGTATAAATTTTGATGGAGTTTGTAATTGCATATTTGAGTTATGAGATATGAGAATGTTTAACTGAAGGATATAATGTGTTGAGATATTAAGCTTATGTATGATTTAAATGCATGAGATATTTGTTATATTGTGTATTGAAAAGGGTGCTATTTATGCACAATGAAAATCCGTAAAGTATGTGCAATTAAACGATATTGATTGATACCAACACAATGGTAATTTGAAAGATTGGAACCCTGTTTTCATTTACTGAAAGTATGTGATTATTGAGGACATGTTGAGCATGTAAAATGAATGTGAAAAGTATTAAGATCTGATTATGTATGAGATTGTGTGACATATTGCATATGCATTGGGTTGGGATTTTGTGGTTGACGGAGGAGTTCCGTGGAGTACCGGTGGCATATTAAGTCTGTCTTATTCTTATCAAAGCACTGCACTGGGAGTACTGAGGGGAATGACGATTTATCCCATTTCTACTGGCAGCTTGTTTGCATTTTTACTGGCAGAATTTTCTGCATATTGTTCTTGGTGGTTTTAACCACAACGAGTTTAAGCCCATAATGTTTTGGAGTACGGATGATAGGTTCTGGGGAACTTGTGGTGTGTAGCGAATGGTATGGGTAGGAACCTTTTTTTATTGCATCATGTGCACGACATATTCAAATGTTATTGATTTATGCTACTTATTGTATTTTGTTGTATTGAATGGTATCAAAATTAATGATTGTTACTCGAATGAATGGTGACCCATGCTCATACACTGTTTGACATCAATTTGATAATGGCTATGTAACGATATGAAATTCTTATGATGGTTTTGTTTTCTTCTGGTAATGCTAATATGTTTCACTATATTTGATGTTTTTTTCCATTTAAATAATTATTCCAGTCACACTAAGCTTTTCATAAGCTCACCCCAAATAGTGTTTAATTTTTCAGGTAAACTTCAAAATTAAGATCGGACTCGGCATTTGGAGAATCACCTTGGACCTCGGACTATTCTTAATAAGTATTATTAAGTATTTATTGGTTTTGGCTTGTAATTTTTAATTATTTTTGGTTTGTGGCTTGGTAACTTTTCTTTTGGGGATTTTGCATGCATGGATTACTCAAACATAATAACCGAAAAATGTATGATATCGGGCTCAAGTAAAATTTGACATTGTTCCCTAGTTTTTGCTGCATTTCAAATGAACCGTTTTAAAAAAAAAACCAAATCGATAAGGAAATTAAGTTTCCAAAATGACTTGAAAAATTGTTTTTCTGCTACATTAGTTTAACATTAAGTTTTTTTTAAAGAAGAGTGACAAGCAAACGGTTTTTCTAAAACAACACTATCAACAATAAAATGAATCCTAAGTATACACGACCTAATGAATGAATGCTTTTAAGCTAACTCAAAGTACAACTACGGTTTTATTTAAAATGAGTTTATTTAAGGTATTCAAAACTACGTAAGTTAGCTTAGCCATTTCAGTGGCGAACGTAGCCTTCTCAATCTAGCCATAACATCTAGGCCGAGTTTGGGAGGTTACATTTAGTTTAAAGTGAGGTTTGAACTTAAGACCTCAAACACACGATCAAAGCCCTTAACTTTGAAAGACTAACCTTTGTGGTGAACTTTGAAAGAATAACCTCTATGGTGAACTCTAAAAGAATAACCTCTATGGTGAACTCTGAAAGAATAACCTCTATGGTGAACTATGAAAGAATATCCTCTATGATGAACTCTGAAAGAATATCCTCTATAGCAAACTCTGAAAGAATAACCTTTGTGGCGAACTATGAAAGAATAGCCTTCGTGGCGAATTCTTAAAGAATAGCCTTTGTGGCGAATTCTGAAAGAATAACCTCTGTGGTGAACTCTAAAAGAATAGTCTTTATGGCGAACTCTGAAAGAATAACCTTTGTGGCGAACCTTGAATGGACTACCTTTGAGGCATATTTGGATTTGGAAACTCCGTAGCATGTTCTATAATATTCTTTAAATTACTAAGTAAAAGCAATATTGTATAAGATATCTATTAGTTACATGGTAAGTACTATATAAGGCTAAGATTTGATTGAAGTTAGTGAATTGAAAAGATACAGAGAAGAAATGAGATAATATGGAAAATATTATTCTGATTATAGGTTTGTATCTATATGTTTGAAGATTGTATCTACCAACTGTATATGTGCTCATTCATGATAGGTGATTGTGCATTGGTTCTGGGTTGAGTATGTACATGTAATGATATTTTGAGTTGTATGGATCCCTGAAGAGGAAATTGGTTAGGATATATGTATGTTCAAATTGAAGGATATAAGAAAAGAGTTGAAGTCATCGATGGGAAACAAATGAATTCAGAGTGAGGAATGGTAACTAGTGTGTTTAAAAGATCAAAATTCGAGGAAGTATTCGCTAGAAGCAAAGTTAAATGTTGAGAACAACAAGATCGTCATTATGATTCATCAACTAGATTATGCAAGTATCACTAAGGTAAATGGTGTTTTTCTCACTAAGTTCTTATGCACTTATTTGTGTGTATTATGTTTTAGGTTGGATGATGTAAGTCTGTGCTAGAAGGGACGATGTCAGGACTATACCAATAGAGTGGCGTATCGTGTTATTATGCATACAGAGCATGCTTGGCGGCGTTTAAGATTTATTAGTACTACGTAGAAATCTATATTTAGGATAAATGAAATAAGTTGTGATATTAGATAATAATGTTTGTAATTAAATTACTCTACTTGTCTTTGTATATGTCATTGTTGTTTTTGTGATCAATAGAATTCGTAAATAACTGTGGTTTATAATAATAGTGTAAATTTATGTTTGTATTCGTGTGTTAACACCTGAGATTCGGATTCGGTGAATCAGATCAAGTCGAGAGCGTTACACTGACACGGGCCTTAGGTAGTACTAATATGTTTAATTGAGTGTATAGGATGAATAATTAAAGGCCTAATTGACGTGAAGCGTAAAAAATGGAGTAAGTACCGGTAGTTAACGAATCCATTGATTTATTTCTTGAAGAATTTCCAAGTTTACCACTTGAGAGAGAAGTTGAATTTGTTATAGAAGCGACACTGAGAATTGCTTTGATTTTGATTGCTCCACATGGAATGGCTCCGAGTGAACTGAAAGAGTTGAAAACATAGATGCAAGAATTATTTGACAGGGGATTTGTCTGATCGAGCATCTCACCACGGGATACATCGATTCTGTTTGTGAAAAAAGACTAAATTATGAGATTGTGAATTAACTACAGACAACTAAACAAAGTCACCATAATGAACAAGTATCTATTGCTCGTGTGACGACTTGTTTTATCAGTTGAAAGAAGCTATCATGTTCTAAAAAATTGACCCCCGATTAGATTATTATCAATTCAAAGTAGAAAGCCAAATGTACTAAAGACTGCTTTCCAGACTCGATATAGACATTATGAGTTTCTGGTAATATCATTTGGGCTACCGAACACCCCAGTCACTTTTATAGAACTGATAAACAGAATTTTTTAGCAATATATAGACAAATTTATTGTTATATTTATTGATGACATTCAGATTTACTCTACGAATGAAACTGAACATGATCAACGTTTGAGAACAATGTTATAGACCTTACAAGAGAAACACTGGTATGTGAAATTTGGTAAATTTGAATTATGATTTCGAGAAGTAGTATTTCTAGGACACGTAATTTCAGCAATTGTGAACTGGAAACTTTCGAAGAATGTTACCGAGGTGCGCAGTTTTATGAGAATGGTCGAGTATCACAGATGGTTTGTTAAATGCTTATTGATAATCGCTTCACCGTTAACGAAACTGTTGAAAAAAAATGTTAAATTTGGTTTGGTCAGAAAAATGTCAATAGAGTTTCAATTAGTTGAAAGCTAAGTTAATAGAGGCTCTAGTGAAGACTCAGCCTAAATCCAAGAAAGAATACATTGTTTACAGTGATCTTTGTTTAACAGATTGGATTGTGTACTGATACACGACACAAAAAATAGTTTATTCTTTTCTACAGCTTAAACCACACGAGAAGAATTATTCTACGCACGATCTGGAAGTAACTACCATAGTGTTTGCTCTAAAGATTTGGTGACATTAATTATACGAGAAGAAATGTCACATTTTCATTGATCTTAAAAGCCTAAAGTATTTGTTGACACAGAAAAAGCTAAATCTAAAACAGCGTAGATGCTCGAGTTGTTGAAAGATTACAATTTGATTACCAACTGTCATCTAAGTAAAGCTAACATGGTAGCTAATGCATTAAGCCAGAAATCTTTGTTTTTTTAAAGCAATGAACACTCATCTGACTTTGCAACGTGCTGGGAAATGTTACGATCTAATTACCAACTATCATCTGGGTAAACCTAACATGGTAGCTAATGCATTAAGCCATAAATCTTTTTTTTTTTGAAGCAATGAACACTTATCTAAATTTGAAACGTGATGATTCTATTCTAGCCAAACTAAGAGATAAATCGACATTCCTATAGAGAGTTCAGGAATTTCAAAAAATTTATTCTGAGTGGCAAGTAAAATAGAAATTGGCTAAAAATTGTTAGACTTCTGAGTTCAGTGTTGATGATAACTGGAATCTATGGTTTCTAACCCATTTATGTGTGCTGAAAGATTCAGAGTTGAAATGAGACATGTTGCGTGATGCTTATAGTAATATCTATTCAAATAATTCATGTAGTGATAAAATGCATTGTGATTTGAAACAGTTGTACTAGTGGTTAGATATGAAAAGAAATATATCAGAATTTGTGGCTAAATGTATGATTTATCAAGAAGTTAAAGCCAAGCATCAGGTTTCGTTAGGTTTGTTCAATCAATGATGATTACTGAATGGAAAAAGGAACGAGTTACTATAGATTTCGTATCAGGCTTTATTCCTGTCAAGACAAATTACTCACTTCAAAAGCTAGATGAACTGTACGTTTCTAAGATTGTCAAATTAGACGGTATGCCACTATCTATTATTTTAGATTGAGACCTAAGATTTACCACTATATTTTAGGGTAAATTATACGAAGCATTAGGCACGTAAATTGAATTTTAGTATAGTGTTCTATCTTCAAATTGGCGGACAATCAGCAGCTGACCCAGATATTCAAAGATATGTTGTGATGTTGTATTATTAAATTTGAAGGCAGCTGGGAGAAATATCTATTGTTAAATTAGCTTACGTGTAATAAAAATTATCAGTTGAGTATCAAAATGGCACCAAACAAGGCTTTATGCGAACGTAAGTGTAGAACTCCGTTATACTGGGCAGAGTTGAGTGAAAGAAAGTTAGTAGGGACTGATCTACTATGAGAGAAAGAGGGTAAAGTCAAAGTTATAAAATACTATTTAAAAGCTACTTCAGATCGTCTGAAATCATATGTTGATTTGAAAAGAAGGAAAAGTCATCAAATTTCAGACCAGTGATAAAGTATTTCAGAAAGTCTTGCCCTGAAAAAAAGTACTATGTTTCAGTAGGAACGAAAAACTCAGTCTAAGGTTCATAGGGTCGTACGGGATTCTAGAAAAGGTTGGTCTAATAGCTTATCAAATAGTTTTGCCTCCAGAGATTGAAAAGATTCATAACGTATTTAATGTGTCAGTGCTACAACAATATCGATATGATCCTTCTTACATGATATTTCCCGATGAAATAGAGTTACACTGAAGAACCAATTAGAATTTTGGTTCAGAAGGCTAAAGAACTGCGGAACAAACGAGTATCACATAGCATTGTCATGGTATGAACGAGGCTACATGAGAGCCGAAAGAAACCATAAAGTTATAGTACCCTAACCTTTACTCAGATAAAAACTTTGGGGACGAAATTTCTTAACCGTAAAAGAGTTGTAAGGACCCGAAAGTCAGTGGCATCGAAATAGTGGTTTTGGAACCCCATTTTTGATGTTCAAGACTGTAAATATTATTATTTAATATCTACGAGGTTAGTATAAAAGTTAATTAAAGTTTGGTCCCTTAATTTTGTCGAAGTGATAGTTAATTAAGGTACAATGACTAAATTATAAAAGTGGTAAAAGTTAATCTCTATGGATCTTTAACTAATTGAAGGACCAATTGAGCAATTAGTCTAATAGGGTATAGCAAAACGATGGAGGATTTTTGGTGTAGTCCAGTAAACTTTTTTAATTATTAAGTTAGTTAATTATAGTTAATTAGACTAATTATTGATTAATTAATGGTTAATCTTACTACAAAAGTGAAAATAAAATGAAAATAAAATATTTCTTCTTCCACTCGTCTTCTTTATCAAAGCAAGAAATAATGAATAGGTTTTTGACGTTTTCAATTTTGGTCCCTAGATTGGTAAGCATTTTCAATTTAGTTTCTTATAATTTTTATATTTTTAAAGTCAATAGAGCTTGATTTAGCTAGCTTGTGTACTGATTTGAAAAACTATTAAATTTCTCAAAAATTTTCATTGATGAATTCTTGATAAAATTGGTACTAAATTGTTAGATTTTAAGCTTAGAAGTGAAAAATGACTAGTTTGTAAAGTATAATTGCTAGTTTTTTAATATAGGGACTAAAGTGTGTAAATTTTGAAATTGATGTTATGTTTCTATAAATATAGATAACAGAGGATTTTAAATAGATGAAATTGAGATCAGTTTCGAAATCGAAGCTCAAATTTGAAAGTTATGACAATTTTGGTTTTAGGGACTAAATTGAATAAAATGAAAAAATTTAGGGGCATTGAAAAGATGAAATTGAATTGACATATGCACATAATAGGATGATATAAGGTATTTGGAAATGATAAATTGAATGAATTATTATATAGATTGAAAATTGAACTAAACCAAGGATAACTAGGGAAAAGATAAAATTTTCGATTAGTCTTGCTGATTTAACCAGGTAAGTTCATAAGGTGTAGTTAAATGAAATTGTAATGTTTATATATTTGACTTATGAATTTTCTTATGTGTAATTGTAATTTGAACTGTTTACAATTTGATACAAAATGTGAGATATGGACTAAATTGTAAAGAAATGGTTATATGTGCTAAATGTGCTCGAATGAATGTATTAAAGACTAGGATACGATTGACATGCTAATAGGCTTATTTGAGCGCTTGTAGAGGTTTAGCATTTCTGTGCTCTCTGATTAACACTTTAGTGCTCTCTGATGTGGTGTAGTTACCCATGTATCCGAATCTAATTTTTATAGTTCATCGAACTAATTGATTAATGAAAAAGAGAAATAATAGTGGAATATTACATGTTTTTCATGTTCAAATGGCTATATGATGATTAAATAATGCAAATGATATTGAATTATGGATTCTATGTTTATCGCCTTCAAACGTGTGAACATTTAGAGTAACGTGCCTATAAAAATATAAATATTCAAGTGTGGTATCTACAAGCGTACAGGTCAAATTGTAATATAGAGTTGTGTTACAACGGAACACCGATAAGTATTCCAAGGATTATACCCAAGAGATTATAGATCGGAGAAACTATTATTAAATTAATTACATAAAATAATTACTAATCTAATCGAGTCACGAATTAGTAGTGTTAATCCAAATTAAAATATTAATTAAACTAATTAAATTAATTAACCTAACTAGCCTAATGGAATTTCCTATTCCTAGTGTTGACAATGTGAGCCTCTAGCCTATGATCGATTAAATCCCTAATTATCTAATTAAATAATTATTCATCCTCAATTGGGTTATTTATCACCTTAGCTAAGAATGCCCTTCCAATCTCGTCTTCACTAAGAATTACCACCTAAGAAACCCTTTCAATCTCTTTATAGGCATACGGATACCCTCCTGGTCTCATTGTTTGACACAATTTATACACGACAGGATACCATTCTGATCTCACTTGTCTCGATATTTTATCAGGGGTGTTACTCTCTAATGTACTAAGTACTCTTGAATAAACAATCAATTTCAGATAAATAATCACTTAACAGATAAATTGATTTAATAATTGAATCATGCAAGATATAAGTAAAGCATGAGAATTTATTCTAATATTTATACAAACATTAATTGACCAGGTTAACAAAATATAAATAAAATAATAAAAGAGAAGAGTAAAGAGAATGATCATTGATAAATATATTGAAGCAAGGATCCAGAGCAATCTCTGCTCACAATAGTCTTTACATCGGAATAGAAAAGTTCCGACTAAACAAACATAAAGAAAACAAACTTAAAAGTTAATAAAATTGTTGAAGTCCAAAACTGTTTTTGATGGATGGATGCCCTAGTTTGTGTACAGAAGCCTCTTATTTATAGGCTAAAATATGTGCACTTTATGCCTGATATGCCCCCGATACTAATAAATGCTCGATATCAAATGGTATCTTAAAATCTTGTATAGCACGACCACTGACATCATCATTTCTTGTGACCCATGTTCAAGGTATGGCTCAACATAGGAGTCGTGTCATGCCATAGACTTTCATATCGTGCCATAGCAGTCATTTTGTGGGTTTGGACTTTCCTATCGTGCTTTTGCGACTCAGAAAGCTTGTGCAACACTCGTCCTAAGTTCTTACATCAATTAGGCCTAAAATTAAGCATCCTACACACTTAGATACACAAATTAAACCTACCTAAGGCCCATGTTGGCCTAATAGGTCACCAACACCCAAAAATGTGTCAAAAATACTTATTTTATTAATTTTCACCACTTAACTACTAACTACTGAAAATGTAATAATTAATATTAAAATGCATAGAAAACAATCTCCTTAAGTGCGGAAATATACCGAAATTATTACTACATTTGAAGTTAGGTCATATATGTATGGTATTAAATTGAATAGCATATTAAATTTTGAACTGTTATGTGATTTGGTTCTATGATAAACTCATCTTATTGTTGTGAAATTTTATGTCAGGAAAATTGTGTGAAGTTAATTAGTTTGATACGTTAAATTGCAAATCGCAGTAAGTTATTGTTTTACCACATATGAACTTACTAAGCATTCAAAATGCTTACCTAGTTGTTTTCCCTTTTTCTGTAGATTGTCAGTTTGCAGAACGCGTCAATCGGATCTCATCGAAGCTCATATTATCTTGCTATCAACTCGATATACTTTTGTTCATTTTAATCTCGGTTATGTGGCATGTACGTAAGTGTTATATATATGAGTTTTCTTGAAAATGATTGTTTGGTTTGAATCTTGGTTAATGGTTGAATTTGAGAAAGTTAATGTTCATATTTTTGTGTATGTTTGGTAATATGTTAAGCTATAAATGTGGCACATAAATGACAAATTGCTTGATGAATTGATATGGTATATAAGGGTATGGAATAGCTTAAAAGCATGATGAAATAAGTTGAATTTGGTTAGGTTGGACTGATAAGTTGATGTAAAATTGTGGAATGGTTTCATTGGATAATTTTTGCAAATGGTTAAGTACATGAATTGGAATGGTTTTGGTTAGTTTCTATGCGGGTATAAGTGTGCTTTTAAGAACCATTTGAGAGTGTTGTTATCTTGGCATGAAAAGGGTACCAAAATGCAAGTTTTTGACATTTTTGGCTCAATGGTATCGATACCTTGGAAAGGAGTATCGATACATTAGTGATTTTTCTTAAAATTTCAAACATCGAACCTAAAAACGGTATGATACAGAGATAATGTATTGATACCTTGCCAAAGGTATTGATACTTTATGCCTAGTATTGATACCTTCATTTTTAATTCAATTTTTCTAAAACAATAAAGCTCAAAATGGTATTGGTACCTATTTTGGGCATCGATTCTTATTTTGAAAAGTCTAAAAATATTGCAATTTAATCCTATTTCATTCTTGAGTCTACAAGAAAGCTCTCGTAAGCTCGATTAAGTTCTGAATTTAATTGTGTATCTTACTATCTAGGTGTTTATGACATTATTGAATATTTGAATGATTTATTTATGGTGTATTTGGTGTGGAATTTTAAAAATTATTTAAAAAAGGTCTCTATTTCATCTTGTGTTGACTTTAAAGCATTCGTATGCTTGTATAAGACTCGAGAAAGAAAGTTCATGATATTCAATGTTGTATTGCTATTGATTGCATGAATAATGATTTTTTTTGGAAAAAATTGGTTTGAAAATGGTCTTCTTGCACAACAAAAAATTAAAATTTTGAAAATCGACCCGGTTTGTAATATTTATAGCAATAAACGTTAGACAAAAATCATACTTGTGTTTTCAAATAAATAGTTCCTTGGTGTTTTTCGGCTTTCAACTAACTGATCTTCTCTTCTATTCTCGTATCACGAACTGCTTCGAGTATGAGCTCGACTCAATTAAATCAAAACATAGAGTTAGAAAAAAATTTCTTTTCTTTTTGGGGTGAAGACGAAAATTCTCTCTTTTTTAATAGAAATTGATAGAATTGTTATTTTGGAAAATTATATTGAACAGTTGAGAATAAGTTCTCTCTATTTTTCAGCAGAGTAACAATCTTTTCATGTAAATAGCTCTACCAGTGTCATCTATTTATAAGGGGAGAAGATTTCCCTTGTTCAATTGTAGAGATTTATTTCAAATAGACAAATAACTTCCTAGTCCAACTAGGAAAGGAAGAGGGGCTAATAGGGTATGTTTCCCCTCATATGTATTATGATGAGGATTCGGGCATCTCATTGTATTGGACCCAATTATGTGCTTTCTGGACTTTTAATCAGCACATTATAATTTAATCTAACCCAATACATATTTTTATATTTTCCAAAAAAAATATTAATTTTCTAATTAAATAATTTTCTCATCTCAATTTTACCCTCGATAAAATTATGACGACTTTACCCCTAATAAATTTTCCAAGAAAATATATTCAATATTTCACAACTTAACTTCTTCATTATGATCGAATGATTTATTTTCATTTTTGAGCTTTAAAACTACTCAAAAACATAAACTTATTCTTTCAATCATTTCTGATTAATTCATTTATTTCCATTTCCATTTCCATTTTTTGAGAAACTCACATTCATTTCCAAATGATTCCATTTCTCCATTTTAGAGAAAACCATAATAATTTCTGAATGTTTTTCATTTCTCTGTTTCTATTCATTTCGTTCATTTTGATTCAAAAACGCAATTCATTTCTGGTTTCAACAAGCAAGCGGAAGGATCGATTGAACATATGTAATTACGGCTCAAATGATTTATAATTAAGTTTCGACTTTTTGCCTCTTACTTATAAACTCATTTAGTTACAAAATCATTCCACTATAGTATCGTGACTAAGCTTTTCCTAACGGCATACCATTACGAAAGCAACTATTCAGTGATCATCCAATGACATTTTCATAAGTGTGTTACCCTCATAGTATATCATTGATCTCTTTGTGATAATATTTGTTCTCCCAATATGATCTTATTTTATCTCATGGTAGTCATTACATCTTCCTTCATGAAAAGTCAATCATTATCAAATAGTGATCGAGTCATTCATCACAAAGACGAATGACCCGTGGCTACATTTATTTTTCATCAACCATGTAATGCCTATGGGAGGATATTATTTACCCATGTCTCAGGCTATGAATTCCACTATTGTGAATGACGCTACATACTGCAGAAGTTGTACACCCAACGTACCAGCTTTCAGTTCCTTATCTATTCGAATTCGGGCTTTTACTTTCATTAAAGTGTACGAATCACGCATACATACCTGCCATCTACTCAAGATTTAGGTATGTCACACTATGAACGTCACAAGCGAATAGATCCATAAATAGATTTAGGATCTATTCTACTTGGGTCAAGTCCGATGTACTGTCAGTCTAGTCAGTCACATCTATGTCTTTATCTTTTGGGAGTCATCCACTTCGATGCCCAAGACAAAGCTCCACTCCAATGCCCAAGACAAAGCATTTCCCCAATTGGACTATAGACAACATATTATTATTTCAATCTGTTTGCTCATTTCCGATTAGACTAAAGACATGTTTAGGTTCGTCTACTAATACAAATTGTCTTTCTATATTACAATACGACCACGTAATACCGCTAAATATTAGTTAAAAAATAGACAACCAGTGAGCAACATTGCTTCCATTTTTATTTGCATGAAAAAAACCATGTGAGGATAATATACAAAGTATTAATGTAATTCATGAATAGTTTTATTAACTAGTCTGTTCGAAAAATTACAAGTGTACTTAAACGAAAGTACTACACTTAGGGCACCAGATCCAACATCTTTTACAATGAATTTGTCAATAGTTGCTCCAGCAACTACTGTAACATCTCGTAACTCGGACTTGGTAATCGGGTCATGCAAGAGGTGTTACAATACTTGTTCTACAAGTAACATGTTTTAAACTGCAAGAACAAATCTTCAAGTCTTCAATTTCAACTCAATTTTTCTTCTTGTTATGGGTTTTACTCATCCAAATATCTTCAAAATAAATAGCCCAATGCTTTTGTTTTAAAATTTGACAACTTTTTAAATAGGAAAGTAGGGAAATAAAATAATGTCTCAAGTTGTGGCCACTGTTTTAGCCATAGAAGCAACCACAAAAGCAAACTTACCTTCAAATGTGTCAACAATATCTTCCTTTTGCAATTTTGAACAAAACATTTATAGGGAAAATAAAATCATCATAGTTATATATTCTCCCTCTAAGTGTCTTCCTTTTAATCAAACACTCTCATCTTCATCATTATAAAAAGAGTTATCCATTAATGTTTGTATGAATATAGTAAAGACAAATGCATAAACTTGTTAATAATATGATCCAAAATATTTAAGGGTTGGAGTACAAGATTACTAGAATGAGTGAGAATTGGAGCATAAGAACTAAATTAGACGAGAATTGGAACCCTAAGTTTGTGGTCATTGTTGTGTTGTATCTGATGCCTTGAGTGTAGTATATTCATTTGTAAACTTGTAATTTTTTTATTAGACTAGTTAATAAAACAAATTCATTGATATACTTTGTATAATTTTCCTCACATGGGTTTTGCATGCAAAGCAAAATGAAAGCTTATTGGTTGTCTAATATTTAACTAATACTAAGTGGTATTACATGGTCAGATCATTATACGAAAATACAACTTGTATTAGTAGACGAACCTAAACATGTCCTTAGTCTAATTAGAAATGAGCAAACCGATTGAAAGACTATTATGTCTTCTGTCAAGTCTAATTGGGGAGATGTTTTATCTTGGCATCAGAGTGGATGACTCCCAAAAGATAGAGACATAGATGTGATTAACTGGACTGATTGTATATCAGACTAGATTTAGGACTAAATCTGGATTCAGGACTGGATCCAGGAAGAATAAATCTTGAATCTGTTTATGGGTTTATTCACTTGTGACATTCATAGTATGACATACCTAAATCTTGAGTGGATGACGAACTATGTATGTGTGACTCGTACACTTTGATGTAAGTAAAAGCTTGAGTTCGAATAGATAAGGAACTAAAAGTTGGTGTGTTGGGTGTACGACTTCTGCAGTATGTAGCGTCATTCACAACAGTGGAATTCATAGCCAGGGACATGGGTAAGTGATATCCTTTTATTAGCATTACATGGTTAATGAAAAGTAAACATGGCCACATGTCATTCGTTTTTGTGATGAATGACTTGATTACTATTTGATAGTAATTGAATTTTCATAAAGGAAGATGTAATGGTTACCATGAGATGAAACAAGATCATATTGGGAGAACGGATATTATCTCAAAGAGATTAAGGATATCCTATGCGGGTAACACATTTATGACAAGGTCATTGGACAAACACATATAAAGTTGTTTTTGTAATGGTATGTTGTTGGGAGAGCTCAGTTACAATATTATAGTGGAATGACTTTGTGACTAAATAAGTTTATAATAGGTGAAATGATGAAACTTAAATATAAAACATTTGAGTCTTAAGTGCATATGTCCAATCGATCCCTTCGGTAGCTTATTGAAACCAGAAATGAACTGCAGAATAAATCAAAAGAACAGAAATGGGGGGTAGAACAATACATCTTAAGAAGGGCCATTTTATAAACCTTTTTTCGACTCATTGGGGGGAATATTTTTATACCCCTACCCAATTAAAGACACATGGAAAGTCGGAAGGCTGCCTGAGTAGCAAACTCGACAATGGCCAATCGAAAGGTCACCTTTCATTCCAACCACTTGGACATGCAGAAACCATTTGCTGGCCTAAGCCTTGACCTTTTGTTAAGAACGTGATATCATTGGTTACCAAACCTTACGTGGGTTCAACTGCTTCGTACCACCAAGCTAGAATGAATGTCAGGATTTGTCTCATCATAGATATCCTTGTCCCATCAAAGACATCTAAGAACAATGAAGGAACCATCGACTCTCCAAAGATACTAAGCCTATACTTTATAAGCTTACCTTCAACACTTAGTCTTTATACTTTCCCTTTATATACTCTTTGTAACCTGTGACTTTTTATCTCGATTAAGTAAATCGGTCTCTGTAATTTTCATCACATCCTCCTCCATATCTTCTTCTTGTTGTATAACTGTATCAACAATTTCGAATTGAGAAGGTTGTCTTCAACGAGATAATTTCATATAACACATCATACATCAAGCTTTTTTGTCTAATCTTTTAGATAAAAACCAAGCAAATAAGGAGGAAACATTTTTCGGACTTTAGTGTGGGGCTATAATTCAAGTGCAGATTCAAATAAAAAAGTATTTCTTTTTTATAATTGTAGTTTAGTGATGGTCGTGAACTCCATTACAAACGCCTCCAAAAGAAAAGGCCGTTAATCTGACCCGACAGCTTTTAGGTTTTATAGCTCTAATATTTTGTGCTATTTATATATTTTTAACTGTTTGTATTTTATTTAGAACTAAAAAAATGTTTGTATTTTATATTTATATTTTTATATATTTAAATATAAATTTAAAGATTTATTTCTAAATATTTAAAAATTAATTAACCTCGAACATTGATTCAGCATATTTATAAGTGGAAATATATACACTTTCAATTATAATATATAATCAAATCAATAAAAATACAAAAAAAATTAATAGAAAAAATCAGATAAAATTCATAAATGGCATGCACAAAAAATAGGATGAAAACCCACATATCAACTTACAATAAAACTTAAATCTGAATAGTTGAAAAATCCAAATACTTTCACCTAACCAACAAACCAAGACTTAACTAACCGCTCAAATATGGATTAACATACTATATTTATCCTAAATCTTGATAAAATAACTAATACCTTAAAAGCATAAAAAATGTATAATAACTTCTTTGATCCTCCAATTTTATAAAAAAAATATTTTAGTCATTTATTTAATTTTTCGCCTTTTTTAGTTATTGAATTTTCATTGTTTGTCCAATTTCCCCAAAATAAATAATAAAGTTAACTTCTGTTAACTTTGTTGATGTGACTTTCATATGACAGTCCACGAGTATGTCCGTTACTCATTAATTAATTTTTTAAAATTAAAAAAATTAAAAATTGTATATTTTAATAATTTTGTACTTTTTAAAATAAATTTAATAATTTTAAATTTAAATTTTAAATTTTTAAAAAATTAATTAATTATTGTATTGGCTTTAACGTGGAAATCTATGTGTATGTTATATCAGCAAAGTTAATAGACGTTAACTTTTCTATTTATTTTAAGATGATTTGACAAATAATATAAATTTAAGAGAAAAAATAGATGAAAATTAAATAAATGACTAAAATGTGACAAAAATATTGTTGGAGAAAAACCTAATACCTTAACAGCATGTTTGGTTGGGGGAATAGGAATGCATTCCCCCAATTCGGTGGCCCATGCCTATTCCATTGTTTGGTTGGCTGTAATGAGTTATTACAGCCCTATTCCAAACGGGTTTATTCAGGGCAAAAGTGTCGTTTACAATTCGGTGGTCTGGGTTGGGAATATCTATTCAACAAATGGGTGGGTGAAAAATTTCCTCTGATTACCCTTTCTTTCTCACATCTGAAGCTTTCCTCTTTCTCATTCTTCTTCCCATTTCCTCTGAGAGCAATACGTTAGCAATTTGGCACTGACCCTCGCCCGTGGAAGTCTAAATCCCAGCACCTTCCCACCAGAAACAGACGAGTTATGGTGGCAACTGCTTCACTGGTGAGAGCCAGCCAACACTGGGTCTTTGTCTCCATCTCCTACCTGTTTTAGAAATAGAAAGGAGAAAAAAAATGGCGAAGAAAGCTTCAAAGTCGAAAAATAATCGTTTATATTCAACCTACGTTACTTCCGCTAAGAACCCATCAACAGCCTCCAATCAGTATTTCTCTCTTACCCCTTTGCTTTATAGTATTTTTTGCAGAATAAATTATGGCTTTCTTAGTTTATTTTGCTTGTAAGGAATTTTTGGGATTAACAATAGACACTTTTGCTTGAAAAAAATTGTTAGTCAAACGGCGTTAAGAGTAAAATCAAGTGAGAACATGAAGAAGACAACTGAAGAGAGTGTTGTTAGCGAGAGAGAAAAGAGACCCAAGTCGAAGTCAAGACTCAAATCGAAGTTGAAGAAGAAAACAAAAATCGAAGATAAAATGCCTAAGAAACCCTCCACTGCTTTCTTTTACTTCTTGTGAGTATTGCTTATGAATCTTTTTTGTTCATAGTATTGGTTAACATTCTGTTGATTATAACATTCCCCTGCTTGGAAATTTCATGCTTTTAGTCGTGTGCCCTTGTCGTGTAAGAGCTAAAATCTATCTGCTTATTTCTTGACTGTCTTTTTTATGCAAAATTTTGAGTTGGTTTTTTAGGCTTGCAAATGGATTGTGTTTCCTTGCCTGTAATGGAGCAATTGTATAAGCAATATATATACATATATATATGTATGTGTCTGTGTGTTCTGGAAAGTGAGCTTTGGTTCTTAAATCAAAGGATTTTGCCTGCTAGTTTTGTTGCAGAAATTGAATGTCCTGTGAGAGACATTAAACTAACAGATTTTTTCATTTTCTTATACTCAAGGGAGGATTTTCGTAAGGAATTTCAAGAGCAAAATTCAGACATCAAGTCAATGCGCGATGTATGTTATGGTTTAAAAACACAAAATCTTATTTTAGAAAATGAATCTCTGTGTATTTAACGTATATGTTAACGAATCCTCCCCCATATTGTAAATTTGGGCACTGCATTTTCTAATCAAATCATGAGAAAAAAAAGTGTTTTTTTTTACTTATGGGGTTTTTGCTTTTTTAATTATTATTGGGATTTTGAAGGTGGAGAAATGTATGGCAAGATTGCAAGAGTTGCAGTTAACAGTTGCAGGAGGGTCTAAGGTTATATAAGGGGTGAGTTTAAGTCCAAGAAGTACTAGGGGTTATATGAGGACTACTCTCAAATGCAAGCAAGAGTCCTTGAGGTAAGATCTAATTTTGGTTTGTCTTCAACTGTGCCAAAAGGTTCAATCTTTTTGTTTTGCATACTAAATTAGGTGGTTTTCAATTTGAAGGATGAAGAACTCTACTCCAAGGAAATCACCAGTTGGGAAGTTTCCAGCCACTGTAGGAGGTATATCCCTCTTATTTTCTTTATATTTTTAAATTTTGTGGCCTAGTTTCCCTCTCTTGAGCATTGTTTCTTGAATTTATCATTCATTTTGAATTTCCTATATAAATATCCACCACAAGGTAACTTTTAGAATGCCATATTTGTCTACCTCTTGTACTCTCTTGCACTTGAGTGTGGTTAGATACATATATTCCCTAAACCCAATTAGACTAGCTTTCCTTTATAAGCTAATTTTTGATGAAATGATCTTTTTCAAAGTTCAACTTCGTTGAGCAAGCTAAGATGGCAAATAATTGGATTTATCCAACCTTTTTGATGCAGGTGAATGTAGGAGAATGTCATTACCAGCAATGTTAGTAGGGGAAACAGTGGGTGAAATACTTCAAGCAAATCAATTTGCAATACAGATCCTAGCTATTGTTGATAACAAAACCAAGAATACTTCTGAGGATCCTAAAACTCCATTGACTGAACATAGGAAGCAAATATATCAATTTTTAAAGGTAATTGCATGAACCAATTAAGTTAAAACTCAAATTTTTTCGTTGTTTTTTTTTTTTGTCGTGCCATGATATATTCCCTGTTCTGCTAAAATATATTGTTCCTGGTGCTTCTAGTCTCTGATGGAAAAGGATGATTCGAAATGCAGGCAGAATGCGGTGGTGGAGAGGAAAACCGTATTAGTCCCGAAAAGTGAAACCATAGTTCATGCAATTGTTACGAATGTTAAAACATTTGACTACCAATTAAGCAATGGTGATATGAAGCCAATAAAAGAAGGTTTGAATGGTTTGAAAACAACTCGGAAGCAGCGATCCAAAGGACGCAAGTGAAAAACGAGACTGTAGAGACTTGAGAGACAAAAGTGTTTGTATATGAGGTAAAATTGGATTAGATGGAGTGTGTTATATATATGTATATGGGACTGAGTGAATTTTGATAAGTGTTAGCACTCGGGTCTCTAAAAGCCAGCATGGTTAGTGTAACATCATCACCCAGTTTTATAGGGACAAGATTTTGGATATTATCTCAAACATTTTAAGACCTATTAACTTATGGCGTAAATTTTAAGCATAATCCCTATATTATTGTATAACCATAAATACATCCCTCAATCTTTACCATTTTGGTTAATTTAGCCTGTAACATTTCCCTTTTATTTCTTCTTTAATTCTATTTAGATTCTACCAGAAAACAATTTCACATTTTTTCTTTTTTAATCTTACTAGGTTAATATTTTACTATACCTCTATAGAACACTTGTCAATCTTTTGACTCTATTTGTGGAATCTAAAAGTGTATCATTTAATTGTTTAAAGCACCATTTTCCATATCTAATAAAATTCATCAAATTTATTTATTAAATTTTCTTCATAATAAAATTGAAGAAAAAAATGTGAGATTCCTCCTCAGAATTGAAGAGAAAAAGGACGAAAATTAATCCTATAATTTGCTCCAGATGAAACAAAGAGTTTGACGAATTCGTAGTGAAATTAGGTTTAGTAAGAGGGAATGGTTTAAATGCCAAAAAAATTGAAATCAATTTGGATTATTGTTATAATTGGTGCGGTTTTGATGTTGAAGAAGAGGATGAGTTCAATGTTTCAAATTTTATTAATAAGAAATTAAAGTAGATTATATATTATTTTTATAGTATTATATATTATGATTTTTTAATTCATATAATAATAATTATATTAAGAATTTTATTAAATTATATATTATTTTATTAAATTATTTTTAATAATAATCTTATTAAAATTTAATAACAATAAAAATAATCATCTACCTAAAAAAAATTTACTAAGGGTATTCTAGTCATTTTAGTTTTTTCCTTATGCTATTACAACACCATTCCATTCAACCAAACACAAGAATATTATTACAGTTCTATTCCATTCCATTCAACCAAACAATTGAATTACTTATTACAGCTCTATTCCATTACAGCTCTATTCTATTACAGCTTTATTCAATTACATCTCTATTCCATTACAGCGAACCAAATGTGCCCTAAAAGAATGAAAGGCACGGTGCAATTTGCAAATGGAATTACCACCGTAGGTCAATTTTTCAAGGAAATAACGAAATATATAATATTATAATAAATTTATTATTATAATTTGTATAATTAATAGTTAATATAAATTTAAATGTAAAATTAATTAAATAAATAAAAGAATTTGTAAAAATTAAGATTCTTTTTAAATAAATGAAAATTTTGTTTCCTCTTTGTTAAAAATAGGTTATGAGAGTGACTAAATATTATCAAATGAATTAATTTGTTGTTAACTTATATACTAAAAAGAATTTTGTTATAATTTTTATGATTTTATTGACCTCATTACCAAGCTTTGGAACTGCTCGAACAGTAGAAACAAGTTTATTTTCAAAGGCCAAGTTGACAAAGCTCAAAGTATATAGGAGAAGGCTAGTAATTTGAACAACGAATTTCATATTTACAATCCGGTGAATCCTCCCATATTAGCCCAGATTGGGGATACAAAGAAATGGGAGAGACCGTCGAAAGGCATTATCAAGATTAATTTTGATGCAACAGTCAACGATAATAGGATGGATTATGGAGTTATCATTAGAGATGAGGATGGGTTTGTGCTGGGGGGTGGTGGAGGCTTCAATGAGGGTAGATTTTCTGTCCTGGAGGCTGAGTGCATAGCCTTGGAGAGAAGCATAGAGGTTGCGGACAAGTTAAACATTCTGGGTGATGTGACTTTTGAAATTGACAATGCTGGGTTGGTGAACAAATTGAATATAGGTGATGAGGACATTACCATTATAGGTAGTAGAGTTAAAAAGTGTAAAAAAGCTTTTAGTTTGTTTAATTCCGCCAATTTAGTTTGGTCTCATCGGTCATGTAATAGTGTGGCCGATTTAATTTGTACTAAATTGTGTAGTGAAGTTAAGAGGAGGTTTTTCAAAGGAAATCCATAATGCTGTTATTAGTTATATTATTTAATAATATGTTTTGACCCTTGGTCGTCTTTTACTCAAGAAAAAAATATATTTCTAAGGTCTTTTTGACCATTTAACTTTAATAGTTTCAAAATTTTCTAATTTACTTTTAATAGAATAATATAAATCAAATTAAATAAATATGTAAAGGTTGATGGCTAAATTTATTATTATACTTTATATAAACATCAAAATTTAACATAAAAATTATTTTACTCATCCATCTATAAAAATTCATTTATCTAATTTTTTTTAATAAAAAACTAAAATATAATATAAGAAAATTTATGGTACTTTTACTGTTAATACTCTCTATAACATAAATGTTAAAATGATTTTAAAAAGGAAAAATAAAAAGTCAAACAGTTGGCGGTGGAATCACGGATTGTAAGCCTGTAATTTTCCATTGCAGATGCAAACAAGTTTGGGTCTGACAGTGCTACTCCCTCCTTCCAAAATGTCAGTCTAGTCGTCATCCTGAAACCCAAAAGCCTATCAACCCTTTCATTGCTTAAGAATTTATACCGAAATTGACGCTCGAAACTGAAACTATGCGAAAATTATGGTCACATAATTTACTTCTGTCAAAAACAAAAAGCAATGGTATAATGATTACAAAAAAGATAAAAGTAATATTTAGTCCTTTAACTTGTCAGTTTTTCTCAATTTAACCATTGACTTTCTTTTTAGTTTGCATTAATTCTTGAATTTGGTGATTTTTTAGTTTTGACCCATTTAATGGTATGATAATCCAATATTATATCACATCATTATCTAAATTTAAAAATATATATATATTTTATGTAACGATATGGCAAAATCTTAAACTGTCATATTCCAAAATATGATGTAAATTTCAAACAAAAACAAATAAACCTTGTGAAAGTTAGCAATGCTATTTTATTATTGGAAAATTTTAGCAGTGGCATATGAATCAAAGCAATGGTAGCATTTTAAATGAAAGAAATGGCAATTATCAAAGCTAGATACACCTACTAAAAGTGTAAGCGACTCCTTGCGTTTTCATTTTCTTATCAGTGCAAGTTACATTAAAAGAAACAAATTATAAAAAGAAAAGAAAAGGAATTTGTGATGTTTATATATGTGAAAAAAAGTTAATTTAATTGATAAGTAAGGAAACATATTAAGAATTATTTAATTATTGATTAAAATTATTTTATGTAATATTTATTGAATTAAAAAAAGGTAATTCGTGTTATAGACAAGGGCAGCTTAATGTAAAAATATTTAACATTTCTGGGATTTGGATTCTACTGGTAAGTCGTGTCTGCTAGCTTTTACTTAGTTGTAGTGGCTAAATAAATATAAATTCTTTAGAGTTCAAAAAAATAAAGATTATCATTTAAAAAAAAAAGGAAAGAAGAATAAGTATAAACCCAAAATCATTTCTGGTTAGTGGGAACTGGGAAGTGAGCATTTGGGAGATAGATGACGGAAATTTGGAGAAAAGGTTTGGTTTTGGTGCTGCTTACAGTCTGCATTTTGGGATGTGCAAATGCTGCTACAGATCAAGGAGATGGTTTGTGTTACTTTCCCTTTGCCTTTTTCTCCATATTTTTTAAGGTTTCTATATTCTGCATATGGCTACCTTTTCTTGCCGAATCTGTGTCATCTTTGGTGTTTCTTTTTTGGTTCTTTATCTGCTTTTAGCTGTTTGTGGCTTACAACGAACTTACTTGATTGCACTGCCTTTTTCTTGCCAAAACTTTGTCAGTTTTGTTTATTGTTTGCAAAGTTTTCACCTTGCTTTCAAAGGTGGGTTTTGTTAGATTCTGGAGATAAGAATGGGAAGTTTAGGATTTCAGTTCTGAATTCAATTCTACTCGTAACTTTGTAGGATATATATTCCTGGACGAAATTTCTAATTTTTTTGGCTCTTCTCTGAAGTGCTTCTTTCTGGAACAAGTTAATCTTTCTCCCCACTTCTCTTGCTGGGTGTCAATACAATTTTTTTCCATGCTTGTGGACTCATGGCTATCTTGCCTTACCATGAGTATAAGCTGGGATATAGCATTAGCCCAAACTAACTATTTGTTAAGACTGCATTATGAAGACCAAAAAGAGCTCTTGTATTTGTATGTCAGAATTCCCTGTTTTGGTGCGGTTCCTGTAGCTTTGGCTAAATTTCTGACTAACCATTTTGCTCATTGATAGCTAGGTCAGTAATCACTTGAAGGATGGCTAAATATATATTTACTAGAAAGATAAATTTGTTAAACATACATTGTGTGCATGGAAGCACAGTAGTCCATATGAGTGATTGTAATGAATTGGTTTCCGTGAACGTTTGCAACCGAGAAGTGGAAGAATTTAATACTTGTGGTTAAAACTACTCTCCTTGTGGGATGTTTGATTTGCAGCTTCTGCCCTAGGGGTTATGTTCAGCGGTTTAAATTCACCACAGCAGCTAACTGGGTGGACCGCTAACAATGGTGATCCATGTGGGCAGTCCTGGAAAGGTGTTACTTGCTCAG
Source organism: Gossypium hirsutum (assembly GCF_007990345.1). NCBI lineage: Eukaryota > Viridiplantae > Streptophyta > Magnoliopsida > Malvales > Malvaceae > Gossypium > Gossypium hirsutum. Next base: position 54,151,116 of record NC_053442.1, read on the forward strand.
ACCAACGTGTCACTGAAATGTAATCTTCTTTTTTTTCTTTTTTCCTTTGAGATATCTTAAACCAGCTGATGCTAACTATTCTTCTATTTGCCTTTTTTTTTTCAGTAAGCTGTCAAATCTAGCACTTTCCGGGTCAGTGGGTTACAGCCTTCAAAGTTTGACATCATTGAAGGAACTGTAGGAAATCTAATCTTTAGTAGTGGATTGGTTTTCTTTTCTTACATCTATAAGGTAATATTTATAGTGATATTTGATCAAATCTGCAGGGACTTGAGCAATAACAATCTTGCAGGCGATATACCATATGATATTCCTCAAAACTTGCAGCGATTGTATGTTTCAGACTTGTATTTGTTTCCTTTCCTATTTCTTCTGTTTCTTTTATTATTTTTTAACGATTTTTATATAATATATTGTTTACTTGTCTGCAGAAATCTTGCATTTAATCAATTTACTGGAAGTGTCCCTTATTCCATAAATCAGATGCATTCTCTTCAATACCTGTAAGTAGTGTTCCAAATATTCAATTGTTGACACAAGGTCTGTAGAAATTTAAATTCACGCACTCTTTTTTCTTTTCCATTTCTGGAAATGCAGAAATCTTGCACATAACCAGTTGCAGAACCAATTGAGTGACATGTTTGGACCACTTTCTTCCCTCTCTACATTGTAAAATGTTCTTCCTACCACCATTCAGATTATGTTGTTTTCCGTATATGCCTGTCTTTAAGTTAATTTAACACTGAGCTAACAGTTATCTTTATTCTTTGCTTCAGGGATCTCTCTTTCAATTCTCTGACTGGTGATCTCCCTGAGAGTTTTAAGAATCTTACTAGTATGAACTCTATGTAAGTAGTATAGGAAATATCTTTTGTGGAACAAGTGCATATGGTGGAATCTCCTGAAATGTGTTTTTTTCCCTTTTGCAGGTACTTGCAGAACAACCAGTTAACTGGCACTATTGATGTGCTTGCCAATCTTCCCCTTGACACTCTGTGGGTAACTGTTATCATTCTTTTGTTTCCATATAATGTAAATGACCCTGTAATACTAACCTTTGTGATAGTCGTTTTTATGTCTCACAGTTATGTCTCCAATAATCATTTTACTGGCTGGATACCTGATCAATTGAAAAGCATCAATTTGCAGTAAGCATTTGACTTCAAAATCAAGTGCCATGACTTCTTTGTATTAAAGTCCTTTGCAATTTCAATCTGAATAGTCTTCATGACAGGAAGGATGGTAATTCCTGGAGCTTGGGGCCTGCACCTCCACCTCCTCCTGGTACCCCTCCTGCCACTAGAAATAATAGAAATCACAAATCTGGTAGCAATAGTTCACCATCGGATGGTGATTCTAGTGGTGGGCCTGGTGGGGGTAGCAAATCAGGGATTGGAGGTGGAGTCATAGCAGGAATCGTAATATCCATCCTTATTGTTGGGGCTCTTGTAGCATTCTTTCTGGTGAAGAGAAGATCCAGGAGGACATCCTCAGATATTGAAAAGCTTGATAATCAACCCTTTGCTCCTCTTCCTTCTAATGAAGTGCAAGGTAACACTCAGTCAATTTGCAACTCTGCATGGTGGCCAGTTAAATGTCACCAAATAGCTATCTTTACTGTTTGCTCACGTTGCTTGGAATGCTGCTGCATTGGATTTATTGATGAAGAGATTTCGTGTCTTTCATTCAAGCTGCAGAAGCTATAAACTTACTCTTGTAGTTAATAAATCTCTTAAGAATATCCAGGACTTTCATTTAGAACTTATCTCCTTGGTTTTGTAACTTTAGACTCCAATTTGAATATGCTATGTATGCTCAAAGTAGTAGAAATGCAAAGAACTTATTATGTAAACAATTCAGTAGGTTAGAAGAAAATATGCTTCTGTGAAGATCCCTTCTTGACTCCATGATTTGGTAGGCATTTCTTCATAGATTGTGAAGTTAAGCCTTTTGCTTTCATAAAGGGATATGGGAGACTCTAACTGAAGCCTCTTGGTTCTTTTTTACTTTTAGCCCCCCGGGGGGGGGTGTTGTTTTCAAAATATTCTGATTTTATCATGTTGAAATGCTATTGTATACTGCTAGACGTAATTTAACTTGTGATTGCTGCTGTGGGCTGCACATAAATTGTATAGCATTTGTTTGCTTTTATAATGTCTATGTTAACTTTTTTTTTTATCTAAAACTTTTTTGCTTCTCTTGATCAAACTATTTGTTTCTTCTCATGCTTAAAATTGCATTGCAGAAATGAAATCTATACAGTCTGCCTCTTCAGTTGACACCAAGACCTTTGATACACCTGCTTCGATAAACCTTCGACCCCCACCTGTTGACCGTCACAAATCATTTGATGAAGAAGACTTTTCTAAAAAGCCTTTTGTTGTTAAGAAGGCTGTTGCAGCTCCTAAAAATGTTGCATCATATTCAATAGCAGACCTCCAGATGGCTACTGGCAGTTTCAGTGTTGAAAATCTTCTTGGTGAAGGATCTTTTGGACGTTTTTATCGAGCTCAATTTGATGACGGCAAGGTGTGAATCTTCCTCCCGCAAAATCTATATTCATGTCAAAATTAATGGAGCATGATCTGTGCATTAATATTTTGTAGCAACTTCTGTTTTACTACATGCTCTATCTTGACAAATACTCTTTTCATAAGCATATTTAATCTTTGTATGCACCTCTATTTCTACAATCTTTAAGTGTGGTGCATGAGTTTTTTCAATAAGAATGTACTTGGTTGGTTGGAAAAGTGGAAGGAGGGTGTGGAAAAGTGAAAAGAAGATAAATTTTGAGTGTGCTTGGTAGGAAAGAAAAGTGAGAGGAAAGAAAATAAGAAAAGTAAAAGGTGGCCATTTTCCATCCTAGTACATAAAAACAAATTATTCCAAATGAGAAACATGTATGTTAGTTTCAAAATTATGCATTTTTCAAAAGTTTCATTTCCTTTCCTCCCATTTTTCAACTCAAAGAATGAAAATTATTTTCTTTCAATTTTTTCATCTTTCTTACCAAGCACACAAGCAAAACCTAAGAGATCCCTTTTTCATCTCCATAATTGTTTTGCCCATAGTTAGTGCCATAAGTTTTTTAAGAATTTTCTACTCAGTACTCACCTTGCTGGTACCTTGTGTTCATACTGCCATAGGTTCTTGCTGTGAAGAAAATAAATTCATCAGTTCTTCCCAGTGAACTATCTGATGATTTTATAGAGGTAGTTTCGAATATCTCCGAGTTGCATCACACAAACATCACAAAGCTGGTTGGCTATTGTTCAGAGCATGGACAGCACCTACTTGTGTACGAGTTCCACAAAAATGGCTCACTCCATGAGTTTCTGCATCTATCAGATGAGTACAGCAAGCCATTGATTTGGAACTCCCGTGTCAAAATTGCTCTGGGGACTGCACGTGCATTAGAGTAAGTCAATAATTTGATAATGGGTAACAATAGCCATTATTTCATCTCATTTTAGATCATCACAGCCGGTAGAAGGGGATGCCGTTAATCTCCTTTTACTCTTTTTCCCTCTTGTAAGCAGCTAATGTTGAGCCCCCTAATTCCCATTAACTTTTATTTTCCTCCCTAGTCTTCTTTTCCGTTTATACTGTGTTTCGGCATTTGCATCATGCATGTGAAACAGTTCACCAATTTTATGTAGATTGTGTTCAAGTTTTGCCAACTCTAGTTACTAGACCCTTTGAACCTTTCAAAGCCAGGTAGTTATGTGATGAGGTTAAACATATTGGCGTCCCTAGTTATACCCAGTTGATGACAATTGAGAATTAACTATTTGTAAATATGCTAGTAGTATCTATTGGCTGTTAGTGATTATTATCTCTTGTCAAATGGCTACAAAGAATTCATAATTTTTCTTAAAGGTACCTGCATGAAGGTTGCTTGCCATCTATTGTTCATAAAAATATCAAGTCAGAAAACATCTTACTTGACGCTGAACTCAATCCTCACCTTTCAGACTCAGGCTTGGCAACCTTTATTCCAAATGCAGATCAGGTAAATCTCATTAGTTCAGTTATTGAGTTTCCAGTTAGCTCTGCACAACTATGTTGTACTTCATCTATATTTGAACCTGTCTTGTCTCTTTTTTTCAATGGGATTCTTCTTTCCAATTACTTGCATTGCATATGTTAATTGGTATTTTTACAAGTTTTAGAGGTATCAAACCATTTTTTGACCACAAATGTAGTGACTGTTTGAAAAGTTTTAAAATGGCTTTCTATGCATCCTCAAAAAGCATTACGTTCCACTTGAATTAAATTTTGTGAATTTCATGGTCTATGAACAGTATCATTCAGGTCTCTAATGCACTAGGGTTTTCTGGTGCAGTTAATTGGATGCTAAAAGTGAATGATTAATGTAGGGTATTTGTTATGCAGGTACTAAATCATGATGATGTTACCATGTCTGGATACGGTGCACCCGAAGTTACCATGTCTGGTCAGTATTCTCTTAAGAGTGATGTTTACAGTTTTGGAGTGGTTATGTTGGAACTTCTCACAGGACGTAAGCCATTTGATAGGTGAGGGATCATCTATGAAGTATTTGGTTTTCCATCATTCGATGTATTAGCATCCATTTAGTTCACCGCAATTCTAAGTAGGCGAGTGTTTTGAACAGCACAAGGCCAAGACTAGAGCAGTCTTTGGTTCGATGGGCAACACCTCAGCTGCATGATATTGATGCTTTATCTAAGATGGTTGACCCTGCACTTGAAGGGCTTTACCCGGTTAAGTCTCTCTCTCGGTTTGCCGACGTTATTGCACTTTGCGTCCAGGTAATGTTTTGGTTGAAAAATGCCAAGACAACTTGTGAGCTGCTTGTTTCATCTTCAGTACTGTAGCATTTAACTGGTCCTTTTAATTGTCTCTCTGGAACAGCCGGAGCCCGAATTCCGGCCTCCTATGTCGGAAGTGGTTCAAGCATTGGTTCGACTAGTGCAACGAGCTAACATGAGTAAGAGAACAATAGGGACAGACCAAGGTGCATCTCAGAGAACCGATAACGTTGTCGCTGATGATGCACATGACTACGTGTCTTGAATGGATATGAAGTAGACGCTTTGACTGTTATGGTGACGAGGACTTTAGATTGTAATCATGTCGAGTATTATTGTTTTATGGTAATATTATTGTAACTAATAAAAACATACACCCCCTAACTTTAGCCTAAGTTTCAAATCAGCCCTTCACTTGGTAATATGTTGCATGTAGTCCAACCCCATCAATTGAAATTCTTTCACCGTTGTGTGCATGTTAAACACTACATTTTCCATTTTATTCCCTTCGATAAATATCACAGGAAGCTGCAGATGTAATAATGCCCTAAAAAAGTAAAATTCTACAAATATTTTTCCCTTGTTTCTGCAACGTTTTCCCCTTTCTATGTGGTAATCCCTAATGAAATAAATAAAAGGGTTAATATATATATTGACTGTTGAACTTATCCATTTGTATCTAGTTCGTTTTTAAAGTTTTTTTTGGCCTTAATTGGTCTTTAAACATCTATTTCGTCAGTCAGATCTTTGCACCATCAAAAAATACTGAAAAGATGAATCGTCAGAACTATATTGATATGTTGATAATACATTGTTTTTATAGAGACTGATAAGCAACTAACTAGTAACTGACCAGTAACCAACACTATAACTTTTAACTAGTCATAATAGACTAAGGGCTCAGTGTGGTGAGATTTAAAGAGTAAAAAAATTTGAACTGAAACGCAGCTCCAGTTGCGGTGTTTGGCAAGCACACTAGTAAGCATTTCTCACCTCACTATAACCCAAAATATTGGTTTGGAAGTCCAAAAATAAGGGTAATTATTATTTTACTCCAATTCTTCTTTTATTATTTATTTTATTTAAAACACATAACATAAGTTTAATATGTCATTATTTAATATGATTTAATTTACAATAAAATTATAATTTTTATTTATAAATTTAGTATAAATACAATTTAATTTATATTTTATTATTTGATTTAAATATAATTTGTAAAATATTTTGATATTTTATTATGAATATAATTTAAAAATATTTAAATTTTATTGTATATGTTTTTAATATTTTAATTATCATTTTATAAAAAATATAATTTTATATTTCAACATTCGTGCATGATGAACTGGATTTAAAGCCATGGCAACAGCTGATGTATTGTCACACCATAACAGGCTTGGCAAGTACTGCACATCTCTGCTAATAGTTGTTCAAACCACAGTATTTCAAACACTGAATTGGCCAAACTTCTATATTCGACCTCAAAGAAAGACCTTGATACTACAGACTATTTCTTGAATCCCCAAGCAATGGGAATACCTCCTAGGTAAAGCACATAACTTGAGGTAGACTGCCTATCATCAGGACAGGAGGCCCAGTCAGCATCAACAAAACATTCAAGAACATTTGCAGACGAGGCTTTGTAACACAACCCATAATCCATTATGCTTTGCAAATACCTCAATAATATTTTAATTGCACACCAATAAGTCTCCTAGGGGGCATTCATAAACTGACTTGCCTTATTAACGCTATAAGCAATGTCAAGTCGTGTCAAACACACATTGTAAAGCACCCATTATTTTCCTATAGTGTGACACATTTGAGAAAGGCTCACCATCAGTAGCACTTAACCTAGGTCAGGTCACACCATAAGAGTGGGAGTTGAAGAAGCACCAACCATGGAAGCTTTAACAAGAAGCTTTTGAATATACAGTTAGCTCTTTTTATAACAGTCACTTGCTATAACAATCAAGTTTCTAGTAGAACCGATTTTGTTTTATTTTAACCATCTATGTATAACAGGTTTTTACCTACAACAACAACTATAGTTATGAATTACATTCTTTACTAAATTAGTTCTCTATAACAATATATTGCTTAAAATTTTAAGTAAAATTATAGTTATTTCATATAATCAAGCCTATTAATTATAATTTATTAAATAAAAATGATCTTAATTAAAATATTATTTTTTTATAAAATATCGACAGCTGAACAAGTTGACAATAAAAAATCAACATCCCTTGTCGCGTATCGATGATTTATTGACCAGTTTAAGGGAGCATTCGTCTTTTCTAAGATTGATTTGATATTGGGATATTACCAATTGAAGGTATAGGATAGTAACGTACCAAATACAACGTTTCGTACATGGTACAATTATTACGAGTTTCTGGTGATGCTATTCGGATTAATAAACGCTCCTGCGACGTTCATGGATCTCATGAACAACATATTTCATCCTTATCTGGATCAATTCATAGTGGTATTCATCGATGATATTCTGATATATTCAAGATCAGAAGCGGAACACGATAAGCATCTCAAGATTATATTAAAAGTTTTATGAGAGAAGTAACTTTTCAGAAAGCTCAGTAAGTAAGAGTTTTGGTTATCCGAGATGGAATTTTTGGGACATGTTATGTAATGACCCGATAGTCAGGATTGTCGAAAAGTGCATTCCCGAGACTCCTTTCCTGTAAATCGGACTTGTAAATATTTATTAAAAATATTTACAAAGCTAGTTGTGTAGTTAATTAGGTTTTGGTTAAATGAAATTGCATGAATTAAGAGTAATTAGGTATAATGACTAAATTACATATAGAGTGAAAGTTGAATTATAGATTAAAGAAAAATTAAAGGGACTAAAGAAGCAATTATGCCATTGTTCTTTAATGAGGCTGCATAAGGTAAGATATTTATAAATTTAATATATATTATAATAAAATAAGTTTACTTAACATTTAAGTATATATATTATAATAATAAACTAATGTATAGTAAAATAAAATAAGTAAATGAATAAAAAAAGGAATAGAAAGCCAAAGCCAAACGAAAATATAAAGGAAAGAAAGAAAAAGAGAAAGAGAAAGAGAAAGAAAGATAAAGTTGACATCAGATAGCTCAGACTTTCTGGTTTGTATTTTTATAATCCGAACCTAGTTGTTAATTGTTGTATTTTAAATTAATGTATATGGTAAATGGTTAATGTGAGTATATATGGCACTTTGATTATTGAATTGATTTAAAGTTGATTGAATTGAATTGAATTGAATATATGTGTTAATGTGAAATTTGGATATTGAATATTGGTTGTATTTGGAAAGTGAAATTAAACTCTATTAACTATATCGGGCTGAGTCGGATATAGATGACATGCCATAGGATTGGAAGAGTTCAAGGATTTCTTCGACTTCGAGTCGATGAGACACTGGGTGCCAATTTACTTCGGTTTAACCGATGAGACACTGGGTGCCACTTTATATAGCGTTGGGCACATCTTGTTGAGAATTTATGTTTAGATGATAATGATTGCCTTAGATTTCGTAATCGAATCTGTGTTCCAAATGTTGCTGATTTGAAATAGTTGATACTTTGCAAATCTCACGATAGTCCCTTTGCTATGCATCCTGGTGGTGCGAAAATGTATCGTGACATGTGGGAAACGTATTAGAGGTCCGATATGAAAAGAGAGATCGTCGAATATGTCGCCAAATGCCTAACTTGTCAATGGGTAAAAGCCGAATATCAAGTTCCCACTAGACTCTTACAACCCATCTTTATTCTAGAGCAGAAATGAGAACGAATAACTATGGATTTTGTAGTTGGTAGACCTTTATCTCCGAACAAAAGGAATGTCATATGGGTGATAGTTGACCAATTGACGAAGTCAGCCCATTTTTCGGCGATTAGAATTGATTGGTCATTTTTGAAGTTGACTGAAGTCTACATTCACAAGATAGTTGGACTGCAAGATGTACCTGTGTTTAATATCTTCGACCGAGATCCTTGTTTTACCTCGAGATTCTAGAAATAGTTGCATGAATCTTTAGGTACGAAATTTAATTTTAGCACAGCATTCCATCCCCAGTCTGATGGTCAATCGGAGCGGGTAATTCAATTATTAGAATGTAACAACCCAGTTTCCAGTAGTGTCAAAAATTACGGTTCTGAAATGTCATTGTTTTTAAAATGTGTTTGTAGATATTAATATTTAATATTTATGACACTAGTATAGAAACATATTAAAGTTGGTCTAGTAATATTGCTTAATTGATAGTAAATTAAGGTACAAGTGTCATGATACTAAAGTCAGTGGAGTTGAAAATTACGATTTTAAGATCTCGTTTCCATAAACCGAGTCAGTAAATATTATTAAATAATATTTATGAGTTAATTATAATTTTATATTAAATTTTGATTGGATAAATTTGCTAATTGGACAATTAGTAAAAGTAGAAGTGTATCGGTTCTAAAGTCAGTGGTTTTGAAAATTGAGGTATCCGGACCTCGTTTCCGTATACCGGACTCGTAATATTATTATTAAATATTTATGAAGTTAATTTGTAAACAAATTGAATTTTGGCTAGGTAATTTCGTAACTTAGTGCTTAATTTAAGTACAGGGATTAAATTGCATAAGAGATAAAAATGCAATTTATAAAAATATTATAGTTTGGAATTTAATAAAGGGGATAAGTGGCAATTAACCACTAAATTTCTTTGTGTGATCGTTTAGCATATGCATATATTTAATAATATATATGCATATTATTAAAAGAAAAGAAATAGTATATAAAAAAAGGGAGATTTAGTAAGTTAAAATGGTGGTGGTTGGTAAAAAGCAACATTTTTGTTTCTTTTCATTCTCCAACCATTTGAAGCAAAATTGGCAGGAGGGGAGAAACGCACAGCCTTAGGGCTTGAAAGTTTCAAGCTTAAATTGGTTAGTACGATTTAGTCATTTTCTCGTAATTTTTATGTTTTTGGAATCCCGGTACTATAAACTACTTGACCCATGTGGTAATTTTTGTTATTGTTAAAATTTGAGGATGTTACTTTAGTTGAATGTTTGAAGTTCTGGTGTTAAATAGTTAACTTTTAAGTTTCAATATGAAAATTGACTAATTCGTAAAGTGAAAATTGTTAATTTTGAACATAGGAACTAAAATTGTGAATATATCAAAATTGATATGAAATTTTTATAATTATTGATAATAGAAGGCTGTTGAAGGATGAATTTGAAATGAGTTTAAAAATCGAAGCTCAAATATGAAAGCTACATGTTTCATTGCATATCTCTTATGGTATTTAAATTGCATACTTGACTATTTCGTGATATCTTTAAATATTCAGATCATAGAAATGTCACAGGGTTTTATTCAACTTATGATTTATTTTCTATTGTGTGCATAGGTTAGGTATTCATTGATCCAATTGTTGACTCAGCATCGAGTGGAAAATCCCAAGCTCAACGTTGGTGAATGGTTCTTCTTGGTCTTGGCATGTACCTAGGATGTTTAATATTTTAAATGGTCATTTTATATTTATCTAGTTTTGAATTGTGAATTTGAGGTGTCAATTGTGACATATTAGTTAGTCACTTAGGATGATTGTTTTAAATAATGATTTGGGTTCAAATTATATGTTTTTGTATAGGTTAAATTTTGGTTTAAATGGTAGCTTTAGCATAAATGTTTCATGGATAAATTTCTTGTTTAGAAGACATTTTCCAAGAGCACACGGCCTGGCGCACGACCGTGTGCCACACATAGGCTGGTGGCACGATCGTGTAGTCTATAAAGTTTTTTTTGTGATTTTATTGCACACTGGTTCAGTGAGTTACACAGTTTGCTCACACGGTCATGTAAGCCATCCACACGACCGTATGACTCTCACACACGGCCATGTGGCCAAACCCACACGGGCTAGGCATTTTTGCACTGTTTGGGGACACGATGGTGTGTCCCCTACACAAATTCTTTTTTTATTTACTCTAGTAACTTCAATTTATAACTTGAAGAGATTTATTGATGCACATATTCGTGCTCGTTTGTGATTATTTATTAATTGTTTGTGAGCTTGAACTATATACAGTTTATAATGAGGAGATTTTTGTTCATAGTATCCTTTTGCTTAAGTCCGACGACCGGGTTAAGCTAAAGGTGTTACAATTAGTATTATCAGAGCTACAGGTTTAGCTAATTCTCAGACTAAATCGAGCTCAAAAATTGAGTCTAGAGATACATGCCAAGGTTGAGTCTAGTTTGTGTCGGGATTTGGATGTTAATCGTAAATTATTGTCTTGTATTTGAAAATGTTTAACGAGTCAAAATATGTTATTGAAATAGAAAATTTTCGCACACTTGGAAAAAGAATTGCCACCCTTAATTCACAACCTTTACCTAAGTGAACTAAGAAGTCTCGAAGATCATGGAAGGCAACTCCACTGAAAGTCAGGTAAAAAAATGTTATCAGTGCAAATCTCTAAAACATTTTGCTCGAGTTTGCTCAAAAAATAATAAGAATGTTCCTGCTACTATTCAGAGCTCTATCCCTGCAGTCAGAGTTCAAGAAATAATTATTGGCCGCCCAGTAGCACAGGGATTCGGTACGTATTGTTATGATTTAGGATCAATTTACTTGTTTATGAAATTATATTATTCGCATGATTGAGGATCAAAATAAGTTCATAAATATCATATAAATTGGATTGTGATTATGAGTACTAAATGTTAAGAATCAGACTGAATTGAATAGGCTAGAATTTCTAAATTTTGGTTGTCATTAGATAGTTGGTATAAAGTTTATTTGAAGCATGTTGTGACATATGGTAATTGATTAGCTGGAATACAATTTAAACCTAAAGAGAGTGATTTGGTCTGCTTGTAATGAAATAAGAAATGGATAATTTAATGATCATTTGAGACACGACAGAAACAATTGATATGCCTTAGGGCCTCAATGTTATGAAAACCATCGTTGTCGAGAATTCTGAGATGGTAAGTCATCGTTAGCGGACAACCCGGGGTGACGAGTCCATGTGCCTATCCGAGACCAAGTGTGGTTTGTAGAGTAAAAAAATATATATTCATAAAACAGCCAATCGGTGATGAAATGAAACTAACAGAAATTTGAAATATGACATCCTGTGATTTGGGTTAAAAATGAGTCTTAGGGGCTACTTGAATGCAAGTAAGCTTATAGACTCGAAAATTATTGAAATGTTAATGCAAAGATAAACATATGTATATGTGGAATATATATACTAAATGATCAATTACTGCTTGTGATTTGAATGGTAGGTTTAATCTCTTACGTGATAAAATAGAAAATAGTACAATTTAATTTATAGGTGGTACTCGATATGAAATTAAGTTGAATTATGACATATATATGGCATTAGAATGATGAATTGAGAATGTTAGGACGTAAATTGAATTTATAAGGAAATTGGAAACTGGTTATTAAAGTACAGGTTATGCTTCAGTTTATTAGATGATGCACTATGTATGCCAGTATAGTTGCTTCAGTATATTTGATGATGCACTGTGTGTGCCAGTATGCACTATATGTGCTAGTTTCCCTTACTTCGGTCTAGCCAATGATGCACTTATGCGTCAGTATGATTGGTTTCATTTTGTTCGAAGACGTATCACAATACTAGATTAAGATACAAATTGGTTGATCTATGTATTTGACTTAAGTTTAGGCAAGATCAATAAAGTTATAACATGTGAACAAGTTAAATGAAATATGAATTGGGTTGATATCGTGATTGACGATTCGAATGTAAATTGTGATATATGAATATCGATAGCATGCGACAAACTATACGATCCAATTAAATGAGCCAATGATTGATAAGAACGGATAACAAACGAATTAATTGATTCGAAAATGAAAATATTAGTACCCCACCTCTTTTCAAGTAAATTTCAGGGACGAAATTTCTTAAAGGGGGAGAATTGTAACAACCCGGTTTCCAATGGTGTCAAAAATTATGGTTCTGAAATGTCATTTTCGTAAAATGTCTTCGCAAATATTAATACTTAATATTTATGATACTAGTATAGAAACATATTAAAGTTGGTCTAGTTATTTTGCTTAATTGATAGTAAATTAAGGTACAAGTGTAATGATACTAAAGTGAGTGGAGTTGAAAATTACAATTTCGAGATCCCATTTCCATAAATTGAGTTAGTCAATATTATTAAGTAATATTTACGAGTTAATTATAATTTTATATTAAATTTTGATCGAATAAATATCCTAATTGGACAATTAGTAAAAGTACAAGTGTATCGGTTCTAAAGTAGGGGTGAGTAAAACTCGATCCGACTCGAAAAAAATGAAAAAAAATTCGAATTTCGAGTTAAACGAATCGAGTTATTCGAATCAACTCGAATTTTTTTTTCAAATTTCAAGTTCGAATTGAGTTGAGTTTTCGAATTCGAATAACTCGAATAATTCGAATAATTTGAATATCAAACTATAATTTTTTACATTTTTACCCTAAACTTCCAAACCTTTTTACTTTTCCCTCAAAACTTTTACTCCTTCCCACTTTTCCCCCAAAACTTTTACTCCCCTCCCCTCCTAACCCCCCAATGTACCCAAAATCCATTTCCCACCAAAATTTTACTCTTCCATTTACTTTTTCTCAAAATTTTACTCCCAAAAACCCTCAAAACCTTTTATTTTCCCCCAAAATTTTTACTCCCTCACACTTTTCCCCTAAAACTTTTATTCTCTTCCCATCCCACCTCCTATCTACCCCAAACCCTCCCCCCTCCAATTTTTTTTAATATTTTCCCTCCAAAATTGTACTCCCCCTATTTACTTTCCCTCAAACTTTTATTCCCCAAAACTTTTTATTTTCCCCCTAAACTTTTACTTCTCACCCTTTACTCTCAAATTAAAAATCAAAATTATCCAAAAAAAATCACTAAACATAAATAGTAATAATTTTATTTATATCTACTATTTATATTATTAAATTAAATTTCACATTTTATATTATTTATATTATTGAATTGTTTAGTCATATTAAATATTTATATTAAAATTGAATTATTAATTATGCCATAAAATATCCGTGTTAAAATTTTATTTTGGTATCAATTTCACATTTTATTTTTAAAATAACTTTTATTAAAAAAATAATATTTTTACATTTAATATATTTTTTAATTCCAAAATACATAGTGACAAAAATTTGAAGATAATTGAAACAACTAAGCAAGCAAAGAAGGTAACCAATATATAAAAAATTAATAAATAAATTATGAGGTGATGAAAGTTAATAAAAAAATTGATTAAGGTGGACAAATTTTATTACGATGGGTGACAGTGGTTACAAGGACCCAAAAATATTTTTTAAAATTTAACTCTAACAAATATATTCGATTCGGTTAGATTCGAATTCCATCTCACTCGACTCGATTCGAGAAAACTTCAAATAAAGTTAGGATGATAAAATGAGATTTGAAAACTCGATTAACTCAAAAATTTTTTATTCGATTCAATTCGATCGAATGCTCACCCCTATTCTAAAGTTAGTAGTTTTGGAAATTGAGGTATCGAGACCTCATTTTCGTAAACTGGACTCGTAAATATTTTTATTAAATATTTATTGAGTTAATTTGTAAACAAATTGAAGTTTGGTTAGGTAATTCTATATACTTAGTGCTTAATTTAAGTACAGAGACTAAATTGTATAAGAGGTAAAAGTGCGATTTATAAAAAAGATTATAGTTTAGAATTTAATAAAGGGGCTAAAGTGGCAATTAACCACTAAATTTCTTTGTGTGGTCGTTCAACATATGTATATATGTTATAATATATATATATATGCATATTATTAAAAGAAAATAAATAGTATAAAAAATGGGACGATGGTGGTTGGTAAAAAGAAACATTTTTGGTTCTTTTTATTCTCCAACCATTCGAAGCAAAATTGGCATGAGGGGAGAAGCGTACGACCTTAGGGCTTGAAAGTTTCAAGCTTAAATTGGTTAGAACGATTTAGTCTTTTTCTCGTAGTTTTTATGTTTTCGAAATCCCAGTACTATAAGCTAATTGGCCCATGTGGTAAATTTTGTTGTTGTTCAAATTTAAGGATGTTACTTTAGTTGAAACTTTGAAGTTCTGGTGTTCAATGGTTAACTTTTCAGCTTAGATATGAAAAATGACTAATTCGTAAAGCGAAAATTGTTAATTTTGAACATAGGGACTAAATTGTGAATATATCAAAATTGATATGAAATTTCTATGATTATTGATAATATAAGGCTGTTGAAGGATGAATTTGAAATGATTTTAAAAATCAGAGCTCAAATATGAAAGTTAAGCTTGTTTCGGTTTTAAAGACTAAATTGAATAAAATGTAAAATGTTAGGGAAATTGTTAAAAATGTTATTAGGAAGAAATATGCACTATATTGATTGTTATAAGACACTCGAGACTAATAATTGAAATAAATTATTATATAGATCGAGATTTAAGCTAACTGGGGGATAGTTGGGGAAAAAGCCAATTTTTGGTAGATTAGTTCTCAGCATTTTGTGTGTCGCTATTTTTGTCAGGTAAGTTCATATGGGACTTACTTTATTAATTAATGATGCATTATTATTTTTTTGCTTAATATTTGAATTGCTATTTATATAATTTTTTTGGCATCAAAGGATTAAATCAAAATATATGTATTAAATGATTACGATATGAATAGCTCGAAGTTTACTGTGAGCAAATTCTTGGTTTGATGTTTATTAAATTCTATATGTTATGATATTTTATATTATTTATTTTTGCAGTCCAATGCTAAGAAAGAATTGATTTATCTTGAAGTAGTTTATATGGAATTGATTTGCATATATTAATCGGATTAAAATTGAGCAAGAGTATGTTTGTATCTTTGTAACATTTGATATGCTTTAGATGCTAGAAAAAAGTATGTTTCAAATGCTATCAAAGTAAGTTTTAAATGTTGTCCAAAATATGTTTTTAAATGTCATCCAAAGCATGTTTTAAGAATTGTCCAAGCTGAACATTTCTATTATGTTTATGCTAAATTAAATGATAGGATTAATTAAGTGTTTACGTCTATTTTAATGCTGATATTATAGGTGAATAAGTGTTTTTCCAAAGCTAGTTATATCTAATATGTTTCATGTCAATTTAATGTTTTACATGATTTACTTGCTATATTATCGTTTCAATGGGAAGGATAAACGAGTGTAATTCAAGGTTGTTCAAATATTGTTGTTTTACACTATTCGGTTATTATTATTTGAGTGTTCGTTGATACTGTAGTTTGAATATTATAAAGTGGGTGAATGTTATAAACTATGTTGTATGTATGTTCAATTCTAATGTTCAAAGGTTGGTGTTTCTATAGCCCAAACTATTTTGTTTGTTGCTTTTAGATATATATTGCATTATTTGTATTTGGTAAGTATATAAGGTGAGTTGGTGTTTTGAAATAATATGGTGTAATTTTAAATTTGAATCGAAACAATGTGATCGAATAGTTTTCTGTGACAAGAAATTAGATTGAATAGCTGTAAAAATAATGTGCATTGTATGTGAACTTAGTTTTGTAATGGAATTGAGACGTTGGTTTTGTATAAGTGGGCATGCCATTGAATAAGAAATGCTTATGACTACATGTCGGGGCGTGCTGGGCACCCCATTTGTCTATTATACCAACCAGTGTTGGGCACATCTATTGTCGGTTATACCGACCAGTGCTTGGTACATCTATTATTGGTTTTACCGACCAGTGCTGGACACATCTATTGTTGATTATATTGACCAATGCTACGCATATCTATTGTCAATTTTACCCTAGTCTTGGGCACATTTATTGTCGATTTTACTAGCCAGCGCAAGGCATAATTCATTATTACGGATTTATCCGTCAGACACTGGGTGCCAAATTGGTGTGTCGGTTGGATTCGCATAAACGTCCGAGTTCTAGTCACGTTAACAAAGAAAACGAACAGAAGAGATGGGAATCAGAATTAACATGTGAATAATGAATGATACTAAAGTTAGAATGAAATAAGATATATATTTTTATTGAGTAAAGAAATTAAAGTGAGATGCTTATTATTAGAAACTCTAGAGAGATTTGATGAATGTAGTTCCAAAAACATGAAAGCTACATGTTTCCTTGCATATCTCTTATGGTATTTAAATTGTGTACTTGACTATTTCGTAATATATTTAAATATTCGGATTATAGAAATACCACAGGGTTTTTCTCAACATATGATTTATTTTATGTTGTGTGCACAGGTTAGGTATTCATTGATCCGATTGTTGACTCAGCATCTAGTAGGAAATCCCGAGCTCAACGTTGGTGAATGGTTCTTTTTATTCTTGGCATGCACCTAGGATGTTTAATGTTTTAAATGGTCATTTTATATTTAGCTAGTTTTGAATTGCGAATTTGAGGTGTCAATTGTGACATATTGGTTAGTCACTTAGGATGATTGTTTTAAATAATAATTTGAGTTTAAATTAAAGTCTTTTGTATAGGTTAAAGTTTGGTTTAAATGGTAGTTTGTGGCATAAGTGTTTCATGGATAAATGGTTTGTTTAAAAGAAATTTTCCAAGTGCACACGGTCTGGCACACGACCGTGTACTACACAGGGGTTGGTGGAACGATTGTGTGGTCTATAAAGTTCTTTTTTGTGATTTTATTGCACATGGGGTCAGTGAGTTACACGGTCTACTCACACTGCCATGTAACCCATCCACATGATCGTGTGGCTCTCACACACGGCCATGTGGCCAAACCCACACGGATTGGGCTTTTTCGCGCGATCTGAGGACACGACCGTGTGTCCCCTACTCAAATTCTTTTTTTTACTCCAATAGCATCAATTTATAACCGGAAGAGATTTATTGATGCACATATTCATGCTCGTTTGTGATTATTTATTAATTGTTTGTAAGCTTGAATTGTATATTATTTATAATAGAGTGTGTTAGCTCTAGTTTTTCAAGTATTTTCATATAACAAAAAGTATATTAAAAATTCCCTACTTAAGTTTGCAAAAGTTGTTTATAGGTCCTTAAAATTATTTTCAAAGTGTTGGATAAAATAAACTTTAAAAATCCTTGAATTAGCTTATTTTTAATGAGTTTTTGAAGTCAGAAAGACTCAGTAGAACTCAAGATGGAAAGACCTTGAAAAAGCTACAAAATTCTAGCGGTAGAACTGGGAGTTCTACCAATACAACTCTGGGTTCTATCGATACAACCCGAACTTCTTCAGTATAACGTACTCCAGTAAGCCTGGTAGTTTTTTCCTGGGACTTCTACTGATACCCTAGTCCGATCTATTGATACAACTAGAGTTCTACCGATACCTTGAGGACTTCTACCGAAACAAGTCAAGACAGTAGCCAAAGTTCAACATCCCTTGCACTTCTATCGATACTCTGATGGGTTCTACCGATACCAAATGAAACCATCAGAATTTTACCGGTACAATAGGACTTATGCCGATAAAATGAGCCTAATGGCTATATTTTGGAAAGACTTCTACCGATACAAGTTTCCTTCTATCGATACAATAAAGCTGCAGACTACATTTAATGTTAGTTTTTATGGCTATAATGACTCTATTTTGTTTCTAACGGCTACAAACGTCCACAAGGTTGTTAGAGGACTTTAATACAAGGTCAAGGCTCTCCATTGAAGTTAAGAAAGACAAGAAACAAGTGCCTAACTTCCAAGAACTCAATTTTTTAATCTTTCTCAATCTTTTACTAAATATTTCTTGTACATACTTGTGGGTTAAGTTTTCTATCATTCTTTCAAGTGTTGTAACTTTTTGTGAGAGTGCTTAGTTGATGATTATCTACCTTTTAGAGGTATCATCTTATTCATCATTACTTTTCTCTCATTTGTGAGGTGTTACTTAAGGTTTTGGGTAGAAAACCTTAAGGGGAAGTGGTTCTATCTTACCTTTGAAAAGATAAGGCTTTGTAAGGTTAAACCTTGTCTTTAAAGGTTCAAATCTAGTGGACTTGGGAAATCCTTAGTTGAGGAAAGCTAAAGTAGTGGATGTAGGCAATTGAGGTCGAAACACTATAAATACTTGAGTCATTTTATTTTTGCCCTTTCCTAAAAACGTTTAATACACCAATTCACCCCCTCTTGGTGTATTTCGATCTCAATAGGGTGATTTTTGTTTGTAGCATCCTTTTGCTTGAGTCTAGCGACCGGGTTGAGCTGAGGGTGTTACAATTAAGATATGTTGCGAGCCTATGTTATCGATTTTGAATCAAGCTGGGAACAATATTTGCCATTAGCCAAATTTGTGTATAATAATAGTTTCCAATTAAGTATTCAAATGGCTCTGTATGAAGCATTGTATGGTCAATGGTCAACAGTGCAGAACGCCCATTTGTTGGTCAGAATTAAGTGAGAGAAAGATCATCGAGTCAGAATTTATTCAGGAAACTAAAGATCTAGTTAAACTGATTAGGGATAGACTAAAGGCAGCAACAGATAGGTAGAAATCGTATGTTAATTTGAAACGGAGAGATATCGAGTATTAAATGGGAGATAAAGTATTTCTAAAGGTTTCTCCATGGAAGAAGGTTCTAGATTTGGTCGTAAAGGGAAGTTGATCCCTGGATTCATCGGACCATATGAAATTACCGAAAAAGTGGGACAAGTTGTTTATCGCGTAGCTTTACCATCAGAATTGCAAAGGGTACATGGCGTATTTCATGTATCCATGCTCAAATGATATCATTTGAATCCTTCTCATATTATCCCGATGGAAGAAATCGAAATTCAACCTGACTTATCCTTTAAGGAGGAACTGGTTGAAATTTTGGCTCGCAAAGTTAAAGAATCGAGGAATAAACGTGTTCTACATGTATAAGTTTTGTGGCACAATCACAGTGTGGAAGAAGCGACTTGGGAGCCTGAGGAAATAATGAGGTCCCAATACCCCCACCTCATTTTAGGTAAATTCTGGGACAAATTTTCTTAAGAGGGGTGTTGTAACGACCCAAAAGTCAATGGTGTCGAAAAATGTAATTTTGGCACCTCGTTCCCTTAAATTGGGCCTATAAATATTTAAATATTATTTACGAAGTTATTATATAGGTGAATTGAATTTTGGATAGGTAAATTTGTCGAATTATTGATTAATTAGGGCCTAGGGACTACATTGTAAAAGTCTAATCATTATAAATTTTTAATTAGAAAAAGGATTAAGGATTCAAGTTCTAATTAACCAAATGACTAAAACAAAAAAAGAAACCATATTAAATTAAGTATTAGTGGACAGTGTGATTATGTTAATGTTAGTTGATTAAATTAAGTAACAAAATAACATTAAGGTTAATTAACTTAATTAACAAAGTTAACTAAGCTATACAAATTACAAGAAAGTGGAAAAAGAGAATAATTTTACCTTCTTCAGCTGAACTGAGGTAGAAAATAAATAGCTCCACGACATTTAAGGGGTTTTGAAGCTTTTAATCAACAATTGGTTAGTGCAATTTAGTCATTTTCTTGTTATTTATCTGTTTTTGAGGCCATTGGAGCTTTATTTAGCTAGACCATTTACCAATTTCTAAAACTACTAAAGTGTTGAAAGTTTTCATATCTTAGAATTGAAAGTTTTAGGTGTTAAATTTATAGATTTTAAGCTTAGATATGAAAAAGGACTAAATTATAAAGCTTAATTGATTTTTCATACATTAGGAACTAAACTGAATAAATGGAAAATTTGATTATTTAAATGATAATTAAGAAGTCCCAAGTAGACAATAGTGAAATTTAATTTTAAATTGGAGTTTTAATTTGAAAGTTATGTTAGTTCTCGTTTTAGGGACTAAATTGAATAAAATCTAAAATTTTTATAAAATAATAATTAATTGTAAAATTTTTGTATATTGATGTTGTTGTATGTTTATACTAATTCAGAGCTAACGTTGAGTCGGATTCCTCGAGAAGGAAAGGAAAAGCTAAAGTCATAGACAAATAGCTTAGAGTTTCCGTTTTGTATTTCTACAATTCGATTTGCTTAAATTGTTGCATAATTACATTGTATAAAATGGTAAGATATTGAGGTAAGTTGAGATTTATTAATTGAATTGAATGGACATGAAAATACTTGATTTTTGAAATGGGGACTAAATTAAATAAAATTAAAAATAGTGTAAATTGATTAAAGTGTGAAATTGACTTTGAATTGGGTTGATTCATGCAATTATACATATGAAATGACTATTTTGTTGATGAATTGCTAAATTGGAATATATTTGGAATTGAATGGTTGTTTTCCTATTAATTGTTCGAATAGAGTCGGATATAATTGGCATACCATATCATAGATTGAGTAAAAGTTACTTTGACTACATTTCGATGAGTGTTGGGTACAATTTTTACTTCGATTATATCGATGAGCGCTGGACGTAATCTATTTACTTCGAAATTGTCCGATGAGGCATTGGGTGCCAAATTGGTGTGTTGGTTAGATTTGCGTTTCCGTTCGAATCCGAGCCAGGTTAATAAGGACTTAAAAAGTAAAATTTGAAAATGGTATTTGATATGACACAATTTGTTGTAGTAGATTAGGCCTAATTCTATACTTAACAAGCTGGTCTTATAGCATATTAACATAGTTTTTATGTATTTGAAAATGAGCATTTTTATGTATTTTATGACCTTTTAGGCCAATCTAGGACTAAGGGAATACTAACATGTTGATTAAGTGTGTCGGACATCATTCGAGGGCAAAATGATAGTGGACTGCTCCCGATGCTGCAACACGAAGCTAGCATGTCTCAATACATCAAGCAGAATACCCAAGGAGCAATCTGTTGAGGATGTCGTGACACATGAGTGACAGTGTCATGACACAGCCCTAAAGATACCAAGAATAAAGCAAACTGCCTTTGATGTCACGATACATGCTTGAGGGCTTTATGACACAACTACGACAAGTGAATTTAATGAGCAAGGGTGTTTTCATCCACAAAACCTAAATTAACATGCTTAGTCGTCCTTACTTAACCTAATTAGGTCATAATACATGTAATTGCTAAAAAAACACATTAGGGGGATTAATTCTTAGGTTTTTATTTTGTTCTTAGTTTTTGCTTTAGCTTACGTTAGGTTCTTGTAACTGAAAGATCCTATTTCGAAGTGAGACTTTCGCAAGTGGAGATTGTTCTAGAGCCACGCTTTTATCGACAAATCCATGAGCATCTCTTTCATTTATTATATTCTTTATATCTCTTTCTTTAATATTTTTAATTGAATG